>NC_142679.1:8735138-9015138 GCF_964200805.1 Pocillopora damicornis | reverse complement strand
GTTCATCTGTACCTGTGACTTCAAAATCAAACAGAAATGCTATTATTGTTAATCCAAGACAGGTAATAATGATGGGTACCATGATATATAAATTTTAACCTTTAACTCCTAGATTGAGTTTCTAATTCTCCTTTATGTCAACCATACATTTCTCATAATGTTAGTGTAGAGAATTTAGGATTGGATCAACTAATTATCCCCAAATAGAAATTTTTCTTTATTCTCATTACTTATCTAATTGATATTGTATTGATATTGTAAGGAGAAATTCTGTCTTGGTCACTCATGGGAGTTAAAGGGTTAAGGTAAATTAGTTCAGATGAACTAAATATTTGCTTTTATTTTTATGGGAAAATCAGCAAACTATGGAATGGGCCCAAATGTTTGTATTTCTTTCACTCCCACTTTATTTCATCAAGCTGCTGATACTCCTCCATGTCATTGTTGCTTTTCTCTGGCCATTCTTGAGTCCACTGGCCTTAATAGGTCAATAACCATTGATAGATTGGAGGCAAAGCTTGAAAGGAAAGATTCACCAAGATGTTGTTCAATTCAGTCTAACAAGAATACCAGACATTGCCCAAGTAATGGAAATTATTTGATCTATAAAGTATTGATTATTTGGAGGACATGGGAGAGGTTTATAAAATTTTATTTAAAAAAAAATTGGCCAAGTTGTCATACAAAGGTTTAAGATCAGCTCTAGAGCTCAGTGATTTATGTTAAAAAGGATGTTTTTAATACTCCTTTTTCATGATTAACTTTAGCTGAGCATAACTCTCTAATCATTAAATTTGTTTATTTTCAACAGAAGTTGCAAATTTGTGTTTACAAATCCTTACTCTTTCTATTGAGGGAAAAATGTTTGTAACTTCTTTTGTTGCTCTATTTTTTGTGTGCTTTAGAAGGGAAATCCAGTGTTAAAACATATCAGGAATGTTCCATGGGAGATGGGAGATATTATTCCAGATTATGTGCTGGGTCCTTCAACTTGTGCTCTGTTTTTAAGGTATGAAACAGTGTCAGTTCTTAATGTTGTGTCAATTCTTAATGTTGTCTTGTTGCTTACTCTTTTTGACATAAATAAGCATTAAAATCACTTCTGGGCAGGGGCAGACAGGGAGTGAAACAAAGTGCATGTATTGTGGCTCTGGTTGCAAGGTCTGGCTTTTAATGGGAATCTTGAAATGACAACGTTTCAATTGAATAATATCCCTTAAAGTTATGTAATGATTTACTGGTAATTATAACAAGGTCAGTTTCACTACATGATTGATTATGACTGTGTTTGCTTATAATCACATAGCACATAAATGTTTTTATCACCTCAAAAACTAAAATGGAATTTTTTGTGTATTGTTAAAATATTAATATATTTCACTGCCATGTGTATTAAAATGATTAAAACATATCACTTACATCTGCCTCAGCTTTGCAAAAAAGTTTTAATTGAGCTTTAGTTTTCAATATAATCCTACATTTTGTTAAGTTTAAGGTATCATCACTTCAACCCAGAGTACATCCATGAGAGACTGAAACTCCTTGGACAGAGATATGAACTTAGAATACTTCTTGTTCAAGTTGATGTGGTAAGTATTTGCAGCACCCAACAATGATGTATCCTCTAATTAATGTTTTCTCCTGGGAAAAGCAGTTTGATTTGTTTTCTTGAAATATAGTCAAGAAAAACATGATTGAGACTATAAATATATTATGAGACATTGTGGTGTATAGTCTTGCATAGTGTTTTTATGAGTTGTACCATATTTTGGCGAGTCCATAGGGCTAACCAAAATACAAACAACTTTTAAAAATACTCACTAATACTTCATACCAAAATGTCTCATAAGTTACTGATTATCCAACTGCTTTATTTTCTTCACTTTTCTGATGAGACAGGAAAAGCGAAACAGTAAGAGAATTGTAGCACACTCAGCTGACAGATTAAACAGGCTTTTTATAATACAAAACAATCAACTGTTCAAATATTGCACAATATTTGTACCCAATTTATGCATTTTCTAAGTGCAGTTGGATACTATAATGCTGGATGTTTGAGCTCAAAATGCATGTTATTTTTATACTGTGAAGATGGATGATAATGTTATATATTGTTGGTAACAAAAAAGTCTTCTTATATTGTCAATCCTTCAAAATTGGAAGTCTTAGATCTTTGTTAGAAACTTACAAATAGTTAAAAAGACATTTAATTTGTTTGAATGTTAATAAGAGTTATCATTTTTTCCAACAATATTTCTGTTTTAGAAAGATCCTCACCAGACGATAAGGGAGCTTTCTAAAATGGCACTGATGGCTGACTGTACTCTTATGCTTGCCTGGAGGTACAAAGTTACACTCCATACTGTTGCATGTAAACACTATTTTCCCATTCTGTTATTTACGTCTTAGCTATGCACCTTTGCTATTAGTTTATATCTCTATACTGCAGCTACCTACACAAAATGTCAGAATGTTGAGAAATTTTCCATGAAGTTCCTTAAATTCTCTTGTTCTTATCACTGACCTATTGTCATGCATGTGTACTGATGAAATGGTCTGACATGTATTTGTTCTGGGTTTTCTGAATTCTTTTAACTGTGAGCTGCAGGTTCTTTTACAGTATTGATGGGGAATTGAATCATGATTATTAAAATTGTACATACTGACAGAGACTTTTTTTTTTATTTGTGTACTCTTGTGTATGTTTGTTTATTGTCATACTTTTATAGCTCAGAGGAGGCAGGAAGATATCTTGAAACTTACAAAGTTTATGAAAATAAACCACCTGATGCTCTTCTTGGTCAAAGTGAAGGAGATTACCTCAGCAAGGTGATATTTCCATTATTCTTTGTGTGTTTACAGTCAAAGGTTTTACTTTGAAAGCTTTAAATATTGTAAGCACAAGTATACTTTAGAGGAACTTAATTTGGTTTTCATTTAAAAAGGTGAGAATAAAGTAGGGCAAAAGATGAAAATCTGTAATTAATTAGATAACATTTATTAGCTCTGGATGGTAGAGTAGAAAGAGGAGTACATGTAGAGACCTTCAATTTATTTTTGTTGCTTGTGTGGTAAATTTTAAAGCAGATAGCAAAAAAATTAAGGATATATTATTAGTACTCCTCTAGAGCATATCTCTGTGTTTACTGATGTTGAGATGTTCAGAGAATAAAACAATCAAATATTGTTTCCCTTATTTCTTACTTATTTTGTCTTATTGTGTAATCAAGTTATAGTCACTGTTTCAAACTATCAATAAGATCTTATTTCTTTTTAATCCAGCTCACGGATTGCTTAACCACTGTGAAAGGAGTAAACAAAACAGATGTAGTGTCTCTCAGCTCCACATTTGGGGTAAGAGCTTGCATTCAATCTCCTGGTTCAGTTGATCTACCTTCACTTTAACAAAATTATATAAAGAAATATAATGGAAAAATTTTTTATGGGGTGATGGTCTGGAGAGCAAGCATGATTTTGGTGAGTGAGAGCTCAGTTAGGGTATTTTTTTTTAAAGTAAATCATGGCAGCCACCTTTGAGTTTTACAGCTGCAGCAGAAGCCTGGAAAGAAAATTAAATTTGTACCAACAGGGTGTGTGATGGGCAAAGGAAAGAAGAGAGGAGGGATGGAGGATTTGACTCTGAATCAATCATGGTAGAATAGAAGATTGCAAGCTTGTAATGTTAACTTGTCCTAATAATAGAATGAGGAGGGAGGCTTTTCTTACTTTTTTTGAGGGGAGTTCTATGAATCATGACAATAAATGACTTTCTGTTGAGCAGTAGCTAACTATGTCTTAATTTTAGACATTAACCCAGTGCAATCTTTATAGTATACTGCATACAGAAAGCTAAAGGAAAATTTGGGGTATTTTCTCACCATGCAGAAAAAAAAAGGTTAAATAATTTTCTTTTCATGTACCAGTCCACTGTGAGATAGATTTGAAGTATGAAATACCCATTTTCATGGTAAACCAATGTTATAATTTGAGTGAAAATAATTTTTTTAAAAATTATTTTACATCAAATTGTTGAGAAAAACAAAGGATTTGTTTTGCAATTGGTCAAAAGGGTACTTTCTATTCTATATTATTTTCCAAGTTTTAATTTGTTTATTTGGAAAGCAATCTATCGCATCAAACAAAGTATCATTATGATAATACATTCCTTAACAATTTAAGAAGAGTGTCATATGACATTGTATAGTTCTAGGCTTTCCTCGACAAGAAAGAGCTTCTTTTTAAGGGTTATCTTTACAGCTTTACAGAAATTATTGTTTTCATTGTCAAATTTTATAATGGATGATGCAGAACAATTCCTGAATTCCAAAGAGGGCTTATGTGGCATCCTCCAAAAAGCCAGATTACATTTAATACCTTTGATTCTCTCTCATTTAACAATTAAGTTTGGTTTGATATCCCTGAAAACTTCAAAATTTCCTTTAGCTGTTCTTGTCTGCAAAGTACTGATAAAGCTTCATCATTTACATATCATAACTATGATTGTAATATTTTTTTAACTCTTGTAGTCCCTTGCTAATATGGCAACAGTCTCAAAGGACGACTTGGCTTTACTTCCTGGATTTGGGCCTTTGAAGGTTTGCATGGTGTATTTTTAATTAGTGGTGAAGGTTAAACTTCTTCTTTCAGTAGAAAGTAGTAAGATTTCTGATTATTATCATTGTTATTATTATTATTGTAATTACTATAATTATAATAATTATTATTATTGTTATTATCATTATTATAATTATGATCATCATTTTAATTATTACTTTGATATACTAAGTACTTTGGAAAGCAACTCTGAGGGAGTGCACTAGGAGAACATTTTACTATTGTAACCAGATCATGTCATTTTTCTTCATGAAAAAAGGTATAATCCTACACTCTCCTGTGAGTTCTGTATTGAATTTTAGCAAATCGAAATTATTCCTATCTTAACATAATGGTTATCAATGAATTCAGATTTTCCTGTTATGAGGCATGATTTTATTAATGCTTTCCAGTAATTTGTAATTGACTATTTATTTATTTAATCTTTATTTAGGCTCAGAGACTACATAACCTGATTCAACAGCCATTTGTTGCCAAAAAAGCAAAATCATCAGAAGTTAAAGAAAGGTCATGATATTTATTTAAATTAATAGCATGTCAAGTCCATCATGTTAAGAAAGACAAAGGAAATAGATTGCAAAACTTATTACTAGTAACAATACTGTAAATAGTTATTTAATTCATACTGCTCTGTATATACTCACAATTTATGCACACTGACTGTACAGAGGTAATTAAATGTGATCAAAATGTTGGGCTGTATGCAGAAAATTACATTGTCTCCCAGCTGAAACAATTTTCCTCAAATGTTTTCAACATTCAACCAAGAAGGTAATGGAAATTGGTCATCATAATTTTACAAAGAAGGAGAAAGAAACTTTTATATACAATACAAATCAAAGATTTACAGGTGCACAAGCTCATGAATAAATGTCAGTCACTTTCCAACTTAAGAGTCCTTTTCTGTTGCCTGCATAATCAGTGTTTTTTTTTTACCATTTAGCTTTTTATGACCATTTTTTCATTCTTATCCATTCCAAATTTTATTGAGAGGTATGGTTGTATTCTATTGCTGTTCTCCTGTTTGTTTATGTTTTTGCATGAGCTCACATCGGAAGATAGTGTTTTGAAGTTCACTTATTACATTCTATGACCATTTTGGATTTATGTTTACTTAAAATTTTTTTTAATGTATATGCTGTGCAGTTACTTCCTCATGGTAGTATTATTAAGCTGGATATGGTGATATTAGCTAAAGGTAACTGTAAAGTTGCTTAGAACAAGCTTTACCCTGTATTTAAGTTCTACCTAATATATTTGACTCCGTTCAATATAACTATTGTTAGTCATTTCTTGTTCATTCGCTTTGGTTGTGGAAATATTGCAATAAGTTTATCAATCCTTCTCCTTCAAATTTTCTTTAAAATTAAGCATTAGATCGTAATTATCACAGAATAAATATCAATGGTCTAGACCCTTTGTAAAGTTCAATCACTACACAGTTGTATTAATTTATTAGCTAGTAGTCCTCTTGAAATAAATTAAATTATCTTTTGATTCTAAGGGACTAACATGTCTTGAATTAAATTGACAAAATTTGTCACTGACTGTAAACCAAGAAGTGGATGAAGAGACTCTCATAGGATACAAGCATCAAAATACCCTAATCCAAATAAACCTCCGGGAGGGGGGGAGAGGGGGTGGGAGCTTATTAATTTCGAGAGCACGTAGACAGGGAACTAAGTAGGGGAAAATTCGAAATGAAACCTTTGTCTTCTTTGTACTGAAACACTATCTAACCTGAATTTATAATTGGCTATTCTTCAGTATACCTGTTTGCATGGCATTACTTTGCCCTGCCCTTGTTATTGTGGGTTCTATAAGGCAGAAGGAAAGGGCATTAAAGAAACCTTAAGCTCTCACTGAGAGCCATATTTAACTTGTGCACTGCTAGCTAAGTTTTAAGGCATTTTGACCAGTCAACCTTTGATGCTGGACACATGCCATAAACTGAGAGCCCCATTAGTATGTATATATATTTCAATCAGGTAAATCAGACATGAGATTCTCTCAGTTCGTGTTACACCCACTCCCCATAATTGGACACAGATCTAATATTTCTGGGGGAAACAGGTATTCAAAGTATAAACGGTATCAAAAATATTATGTATTAATTAAGTTTGTTGTTACAGTATTAGTCGATTGCAAACAAACACGTACTTCCCAAGTCCTAAATATTTAAGTTCAGTCCAGTCAAATATTCCGGACTGAACTCCTGGTAAGAGCAGGCCTGGCAGCGTAGCGTAGTACAACTTCGTAGTGAAGCAAATATTTCAAGTGAAGGCAACTGAATGAGTAACTATTATGCCGCCTTACCGCAGATCATCTAACCAAAGCGATATGCAAGGCCTGGTTCGTAAATGTGCCTTGATAGGTGTGGGTATTAGCTTCGTTATTGCGCTTTTTTACTGGTGGTTGCCGGGCGAGAGCACGGTGTATTCTACTGGAAACAGTGCAAGTATTGACTATTATCACAGAATTGCTTGTGATAAGAAATACAACGACACATATCCTCTGACTCGTCCAGAAACCACAGCACAGGGAAAGAGATTTAGAATCGGCGTCATTGCGGATCTTGATGAAAATTCGAAGTCTTCCTCCAAAGCAAACACATGGACAAGTCAATTCAAACGTGGATATTTAACACTCCTTAACAATGGACGGGTTTCCGTGGAGTGGGATCAAGATATAGTTATTTTATCCTCTACTTTGTCTCAGAAGGGAAGGGGAATGGAACTTTCGGAACTTATAGCTTTTAATGGGAAGTTGTACGCTGTTGATGACCGCACTGGTGTTGTTTTCCAGATTCACGACAAGCACACTATTGCTTGGGTGATTTTACCAGATGGAGATGGCACGGAAGCTAAGGGATTTAAAGCAGAATGGATGGCAGTCAAAGGTAAAACTCTCTACATTGGTGGACTTGGAAAGGAATGGACTTCTGTTGAGGGAGTTTTCCAAAATCATAATCCACAGTGGGTGAAAAGCATTGGGCCTAATGGAGATGTGGTACATCATGACTGGGTGTCCAGGTATGAAGGCTTGCGAGGGGCCTTAGGGATCCAGTACCCAGGTTATGTTATACACGAAGCAGCAAACTGGAGTGACAAACAAAAGAAGTGGTTTTTCTTGCCGAGGAGAGCCAGCCATGAGATGTATAATGAGAAAGATGATGAACATCGTGCAACAAATGTATTGATATCCTGTGATGAAAATTTCACAAACTTTCATGTGCACACCATTGGGGAACTTAATTTGACTCACGGGTTTTCTTCATTTAAGTTTATTCCTGGGACAGATGATAACTTGTTTGTTGCACTGAAGACTGAGGAAGACAAAGGAACCATTCGTTCATATATTGTGGCCTATGATATTCATGGAAGGATGCTTATGGATGAGATTCTAATTGGCAACAATAAGTTTGAAGGAATAGAATTTATATGAAGAAACATCATGAGGAGTATTTTTAGCACTTTCTTATTTTTGGATGGTTTTCTGTAATTTATGATAGTGAGCATACTTATTAAATAAAGTGGTCTTTAAATGGATAACTGTGCAACAGACACTCATAAAACCTTATGCTAACTCTTCAATTTGCAGAAGGGTAAAAAATTACAACCTTTAATCAGAGGATTTTGCTTGAAAGAACTATATGGAGGGCATTTTCCTCTGATGATTTCAGTTTATTTACAAATATAATTTTTCTTGTCTCCAATGTAAATGACATTAAAAAAACTTATGATTGGAAAGGAGGAAGGAGAAATTTTAACAAATCCTTAGACCAATATGTCAAACTACAAAGCAAGGAAATTTGAATATTGCTGAAGTCTTAAGAGGCCTGAGGTATGCAGATGAAGAAAAATCAAGTTAATTCCATTATTCGAAAAAAGCAACAAGTATTTTCTAAATCTGGAAATGCATAAAAAAGCTAAAAGCTCTGTTCGCAAAGTCTTTAACAGTGAAGGTGTGCTAATCACAGACCTTAAAAGAATTCTCCAAGAGATACAAAATTTTTATTCCAATCTTTGTAAACATGATCCCCTTAGACCATCAGAGGAGATACTAAATTTTTCTTGAATAACTCTGAAATACCGAAACTCACTTATAATGAGGCTCGAAACTGTGATGGAAAATTAACCGTTGACTAGTGTTACAAGAGTCTTCAGCTTTTTGAAAGCAACAAGTCACCAGGTAATGATGGATTAATGGCTGAATTTTATAGCTTTTTGGCACATTTTAGGAAATCTGATGGTAGACAGTTTAAACTACTCTTATGATTATGGCGAGTTGTCAAATTCCCAAAAGGAAGCCATTATTACCTTAATTGAGAAAAAGGATAAAGACAAACGGGATTTGTCGAATTGGAGACCAATCTCACTTATCAATGTGGATGTAAAAATAGGGTCAAAAGCTATTGCAAAAAGATTAGAGAAGGTCTTACCAAACTCATACATTATAATCAATGTGCATATGTTAAGGGAAGAACTATTTTTGACGCAGTCAGAACGATAGAAGATGTCATGGAATTCTCACAAAGGTATAATCTTGAAGGGAGAATGATTTGTATAGATTTCAAAAAGGCCTTCGATACTGTCAGTAGAGATTTTCTATTTTGCACTCTAACCTCTTTTGGTTTTGGTCCATCATTTTTGCAATGCATACACACATTTTACAACAACATCTCAAGTTGTGTCATAAACAATGGTTTTTCTACCCAGCCCTTTGCAGTTGAAAGGGGAGTGAGACAAGGAGACCCCCTCTCTGCTTACCTGTTCATCATAGCGCTAGAAATTCTTTGTATTAGCATACGCAGTAGTAAAGATATTAATGGTATTAAGGTAGATAATGAAGAGATCAGATTAAGCCTTTTCGCAGATGATTTAACTGGTTTTTTGAAAGATAATCTTTCGCTTGTGAACTTTCTTAAACTTATAGAAGATTACGGGACTTGTTCAGGCCTGAAGATTAACCACGGTAAATCAGAAATAATGATATTGGGTAATTGTTCTTCTACTCTACAACAAGACAATGTCGTTTCATGCAACTTAAAAATTAAAAAAGTTGTTAAAATTCTGGGAGTGCACTTTACCTATGATTTTCGATTGAAACAAAAATTAAATGATGATGAATTAATTAGTTCCATTCAACAAAAACTACGAATTTGGAGGTGGAGGGATTTGACGATTATCGGAAGAATTCAAAATTGTCAAAACTTTTATCATTCCTATTTTCCTGTATTGCGCGAGTTTGATATTAGTAAATAGGGAATTTGTGGAAGATGTGAACAAAATTATCTTCGATTTTATCTGGAAGGGGAAGGACAAAATCAAACGCTCTGCTCTTATTGGTGACATTGAAGATGGGGGACTGAAAGCCCCACATTTAGATTCTATAATAGAGACTCAGAGAATCCTCTGTTGCAAAAAGTTGGCAAGCGATCAACCGAGCAATTGGAAAAAAATTGTACTGCATTATCTTGAACCTGTGGGGGGTAAACTTATTTTAAGTTGCGATTTTGATTTGAAGAAATTGCCCATAAAGCTTCCAGCATTTTATGAAGAATGCTTTAAAAAGTTTCGCAAAATGTTCCGCAGCAACTCACACAAGTAAACAGGATCAAAATAGACAAGATCTTTCAAAAGCTATTGTGTGGAATAATAAATTTATTTGTATCGGTGGCAAATCTGTGTATTTTAAAAATCTCGCAGAAAAAGGAATTCTTCGAATAGGGGATCTAATCTCGGACAATAACGAATTTATTGTTAAAAGTAATTACAAGTTGAGAGAATTAAACACCTCGCCGTTAGATATATTTAGACTTATTTCTGTAATAGACGCCTTGCCAGTTGAATGGCGTGAATCATTAAACACGCTTGCTTCTACAGCTGACGAGCCTTTCAATTTGTATAACGAAATTAAATTAAGTTTTAATGACAAAAACGTTTTAATTGAAACAGTCATTTCAAAGACTATATATAAAGAACTTCGAAATAGAATCATCACTCCGCCGACTGCCCAACTGAATTTTAATACTCATTTTGTTAATGTTGTTTTAGAATGGAAAGAGATTTACAGCTTGCCATTTCGTACTTCCTTGGACACAAAATCGCGTGAATTCCAGTATAAACTACTTAACAGGTGTCTTATCACAAATTCTTTTTTTAAACAAAATTGGTATTATTCCATCCCCGGCGTGTTCCTTTTGTGGCGAAATGAACGAATCCTTGGAGCACTTTTTTATTTCTTGTCGTTGTACTAAGGATTTCTGGGCTGAGGTAATAAAGTGGTTCGATAATCAAGGCGTAAAGATAAAACACCTCTCTGAAAAAGATATAATGTTTGGTATTTTAAGGTGCGAAGACGAATTATTAATCAATCATATTTTAATAATTGCCAAACAGTATTTATATTCTTGCCGACAGAACAAATCTCTTCCTTCAATTAAAGTATTAACCTCAAAATTAAAACGATCCACCAACTCGAGACAATGATCGCAAAATCAAATAATAAGCTAAAAGCTCATAATATGAAATGGGAAAAGTACAAAAATTATTAGATGATATAGAATCTCATGTTTGTTGCTGCACTGTACTAGTATTATATTTAGAAGCCGAGGAGAGCTAAGAGGAACTGTAGATTGTGTATGTAGATATATGATCTACCGTGTCTGTCTATTTATGTGAATTATGTTTGTTTATGAAAAATGTATGTAACTTTGAATTAATAAAAATTAATAAAATACAAAAAAAAAAAACAAAAACAAAAAAAAAAAAAACAAAAAAAAAGTTAATTCTCAGAGAATAAGTGCAGTCAGCAGTGGTGTTGTAATCCTGAGCCAGGGTGGTCAAGAAACTATTAAGCTAACCCTGCTAAGGTTATTGAGTATTTAGATTTATATGCTTTTTCTATGAAGATAATCTGTTGATGGAATAGACATTGTCAAAATATAACATTGCTCTTGTTTTTTTTTTTATTTTAGTTTGTGTACGCTGGAAACAACTCTAATCCCTTGTTTGATCTTAACACTTAAATAAACTCTCTCTAAGTCCTTACAGAAGACAAAAACAATTTTCTTCAAGGAAAACTATTTTGTTTTCTAAACATACTATACATTTGAACCTGTACATAGCAGCACCATACTGTTGGCTCTTAAAGTCCTGAAATTTTTATCCCTTAATTACAATAATTTTTATTTCTATCAAGTGGGGGCAGTCACTCTCTTCCAGGCCCCAATAACCTGTATTGCCCACCTGTACTAAATAGTCACTTAAAGTGGAACTAAGATTTATCTTTCAAGTAAAATTTAATCCATATTTATCTCCCAAAATGAATTTTGAGGGGAGTTTTTGTACATTAAGTGGTTAATTATTGTATAAAATGATGTTTTTATCATTTATTTGTAATACCCCTTATCTGAGGAACCTGTATAGAGCAAGCAACCTGTATTAAGCAGTCACCATACCATTCCTTAAGGGAGACCACTTAGGACAGGTTAGACGGCATTCTTAGTTGACAACTAATGCTAAAAACTTAGTGATGCTTGATATTAAGTCCTCAACTGCCTAAACGTATCCCCCTATCAGAAGACTTAAATTGGTGTAAGGGTAGAAGAAGGTAGTGATTTCCTATATCATGCTAGTAATTGTTCATTTATTGGTCATCACAGTTTTAGCAGGTGATTATTATGATTCTTATCATTTTCTTGGGTAAATTTATCATAACTCTGAGCATGTAAGATGGAACTGAGGAAAAGTTGATCAGGTTTCGATTCCTGGATAAAAAGGGATATTTTCTTCATCAATATGCTGATGAAAGTGTTATAATGTATTGTGTCTATTAACATGTAAACAGCTCCTAAGTCCCAGACAGACAAGATAAAAAGAAACTATAGGAGGAAATACAAAGGAAATTAGGATGAAATATATTCGTTTCACTTGGAAAACTACAATTGAATTATCTCAAAACTGTGGATAAGATTTTGGGGAAAAGTGATGGGTACAACTGAGAAATTGAGGTTATTTTTCATTCACAAGCACCATTTAGTTCATCAGGTTTTGGTGGTATTAACACCAACATGTGTCGTCTTCACTTTTGGATGCAGGTGCAGTTAAACTTTAAATAAATTAACTTTAGAACCACATCCTTACCATTTAAGGAAGCGAGGGGGGTTGACATTGAAAGGAATGCCTATAATAGAGGGGTGCCTAACAGCTCCATTTGAGGAGAGGTTCATCTGGGAGATTACATGGGAACTATGAAAATACATTTTCCTTACATCCATATAATTTGGGGGAGGGGTGGATGGAGAGTCTTTTCTGCAGGAATGCTTCCTTGCTATTATTTTGACTTTGGAAGGGGTAGTTCCTCGTCGAGGGTTCTTGAATAGAGTGCTGGTGCAAATTGTAACATTTTAACACTCTGATCCAACATTGGAAGCTTCTAGATAACTGGTTAATGAACTAAGTTTTCGGAAACTATACAGGAAAAAAGGGCTGATGGTGAATAATAAAGAAATTTTAATTATCCCACTTGAGTCGTAAAAAATACGACGACAGTTAAACACCACAATTTCTGAATTAAACAGTTTTTCTCACTCAGGAGGCCGTTTCAAGTACATTTGAAATTCTCAAGCTTTTTAAGCAGTTAATTTTTATTCAACGTATCGGGTGCTTTGGAAAATTAAGATGACTGACAAGTGAGAGGTTTATTAGTTTGAAAAACCAAACTGTTTGGCGCTCGGAAAATTCGAGAAGAAAACTATGGTCGGTCATGTTTATGCACGCTTCTTTAAAAAAAAAACGAAAAAATTAGAGCGGCTGAAGTGACATGGGTATTGAAATTTGGTGATTCAAACAATCACCAATTGAACAACGGTACAACCTAGCCAATATTTCTGCAGCTCCTCTGGAGCCATAGCTTAGGAAAATCGCTCACAACATAGAATCCAAATCAGTATCGGAACAATAAAATAATTATGTAAATGGGACATAACAAAGGCATTTTTTTTTAAATGAAATGAAATTTAGTCAGTAAGTCTTGGTTCTCCCCTTTAGGAGCTTTTAAACAATGACTGGAGTCAGTAGAGTTCTAACAGAGCACAACGAACAGTTTACGGCTGACTAAATAGGAACTGGTAGTATTTACGCTTTGCTAAGCTTAGTAAAATCTCGCAGTTTCTACGTTGAATTATGTATATCCTTTTGGCGTTAGCAAAAACACTGATAACTAAAAATCTTATCATTACAAAAGGGCAACAGTGGATCGAGTACAAATGTTTTTAGTCAACTGATCGTGAGAAAAGAACCACAGAAACTTAATAATAATAATAGTTCGTTTATATAGCGCAAAGATGTATCCACTACTTGATCGAGGCATTTTGTAAAATTATCCCTAAAATTATATCTAAAACTTACTCTGAGAATCTAAGAAACTAAAAAACTAGAAATATACCTATAAACTAGAAGCTAAAAATTTAACCGTTAGTAGTAAAAAAGGTTAACCGAACAAAGCTTTCCTCTCTAGACTGTGTCATTTTGTGTTATTTCGGGTCAACTGTAATCGTAAAATGGCCAAAATTTTAATTGTTAGCGATAAAAGTCATCATCCCATTGAGATTTTCTGTGAAATTGTGCTTCTCTCTGTTCCATATTCATGTCTGTGGCCTTAGTAGCCTGATCATGTGGCTTGACGCTATTGTTCAAGACACAATGGACATCGTGTTTTAATCAATATACAGCAACATAACTGAAGCATTGCTCCACAGATAAGCGTCAAGATAAGGAGGGATAATTGTAGTTACCTACGTAAACATCTTATTGTACTTTTATGCTTATTGATCAAAGGTGACAAAGTTTGCATCTCTTTTCAGTTAATTACACTTTACAGCTGCAGCTCTAATGCCAGCAAGATTCAGCGTTATGTTCCTCTAAACGGCAAGGTTAGAAAAGGGAAGACACTGGGTAAAGATTTGTGCTTGGAATATTACGATAACTGTGAAGACCAGGTATCAGCCGTGAACTGAACTGTTCGACAATGGTTAAAAATAGTGACAAGGCTAAGTGTTTTGTGCTGCTGACGAAATTCACACCTCGCAAATGCAGCAACGAGGAAACGTTCGCCAAACTTGTACAAATTGCATCCTATAGAAAACAACTGGAGGGACTTTACAGAACGCAGTCAACACGACACAAAAACCAGGCAGCGTTGAATGTGCTTTTTCAAATTCTTCAAGTTCAAGAGGTTGGAAGCACCGAGGAGTATTCCATAGATGGGTCCGTGTTTAAAGTTCATGTCTTAGAGGATACAGAATTTTAACGTTGTTAACCACAGGGACTGAATTGAATACTTCGTTATCGCCGACATTCTCACGGCACAATTAAACTGTAGTCCGCGGCACTTATTCAAACATTAACTGAAGTGCTTGACTGTAAGAGCACGAGGAAGTAATTTAAACAGTTCTAATATACCTCAGATATGGCCAGGTATTGGTGGCAGAATCGAGTGAAGAGAATGATCGAGTTCACCCCGATGACTTTTTCTGAGAAGATTGTAAACTCACTAAACGTGCTGTTCGATATTGAAACAAATGCGTCAGCGTTTTAAAACTCTAAAACAAAAGGAAAGTTTGAAATTTTAATTAATTTATCCGATAATTCGTTCAGCGTAGATAAAGTTAGAACGACGGCTGAACCATCTGTATTTTGTGATTGCAAGGAGCGTAAGGTTTTAGGTAATACCTTCATTTTCATATTAGATTAAAACACGGAACAACATAAAAAACACTGAATCAAAATATTACAAAGGAGAGTATCAATGCCTCAGTGCAGATTTGATAAATATTGACCAAGCGCGAAACCCAGTAAACTCAAATACGGAATTTTTTAAATTAGCTGCGAAGTTAGGGGGCCTTATAATACGTTTATAATCGCAAACACTATCTCTTTTTGGGTTTTGAAAGTCAATTAAACAGAGGTGGTTATCAGGTCGCTCCTAATTACCAAGGTGTTTTCATTATTTTGAATTCTTTGAAAATGCATTCACGCATTCTGAACTGATCAATCGTGTCCTCTTTTCGTAATTATCACGTCTGTGAACCGAAACGACAAAAGTAAACAATATGACTTTCAAAAGCCCGGAACAGTATTTTCTGTCCAAAGGGACAGCTGCATGGTTTAAAACACGGAGTCAGATAGCTTCTACTTGAAAGGCCAGCTGAAGCATCATGGCATTAATACTAAAACGAGTTTCCTGTACTTCGGAGAACGCATCAGAAGTTCTTGTGAGGCCTCCGCAAATGAAGTGTGATACTTATGGCGTAAGTTGCACGTCGGTGTTGCTTTTTCAGAGGGAATGTGGAAAAGCAGCCGCAAGTTTTATTTCCTTAGAGCAATATGATTGACTCGAGAATGTAAAGAGGCTCTTTTTCACATTATAAATGTTCTGCACAACGCCTCCGACTGTAATCTTTGTCAACAACTTATGTTCTGATAAGACATAGTGTCAGGGCCTAGTGGTACATCGTCAGGTGGCAGCTTAGCCAGGTCTCTGTAACATGTGGCCATAATGAGATATATGACCCCTCCCAACTGAGTAGGATACTAGTCTACGGCGTGTAATGCCCAGAAATTCGTCACGTTTTGAAGTACTCGGCCCTTAAATTCGACTGTGTTTTCCTCGACGAAGGTAGACACCGTGAGATTTAAGTCTCTTGCCCCAAAACACAATATCATGACTTGGTCAAAGCCCAAATGTGGACCACATGATCCACCGTTTACGTTGCTAAACAGTTAGCCACAGTCTCCCATCAAGTCTGACCAGAAGTTCTATCAGCACTGAGCTTTGCAAATGGAAGCAAACGGTGGAAAAAGAAATATGGATATTCCTACTTTTGCTCTAAGATGTCCTCAAACAAGCTTTTAACTTCATTTTTTTTCACGTCTGCTTGTTTGGATTTTTTCTTAATCAAAAGCAAAGCAAGTTCGACATCGTCGACCCACGCATCGCAAATGCTGCTGTTAAACTTGTTTTCCACATCTTTCATTTTGTGATCAACTAATTCTTCTACGGTGCATGCTGAGTTATACTTTAAATCATTGTTATGATCAGAAAGAGAGAATGACGAAGAAGAACTTGTCGTTATTGAATCCTCGGAACTAACTGAATTCCGCCGCGATTGTTTGTCTGTATTACAGCGCTCTTTTTTACTCTCCAGCTGCAGAGTCTTGAGATAATTTGCCACCTTATTTTGCCTCTCTTTAAAATTTCGCTCTAGCTCCTCTTCCCAGGTCTCTTGCTCAAGTTCAACTTGCGGCAGTTGGTCAGAAGATTCCTGAATATTAGTTTCGTTGAGTGAATCATTATCTTTACTTGTCTCAGTTTGTTTAGGAGAATCGTAAGTCTTTTTCTTCAACCACAGAGACGGTTCAGGAGTTCTTTGTGGGAATCGAGACCACTTTCTCGGCGAACTTTGAACATGACATGTAGCTTTTGTGGTTAGCGCTAATTCTTCTTTCGATATTTTTCTTCCTGCTGTTGTTAAGGGTTTCGCTACCGACGTATTTTGTTTGCTTCTGTTGACTGGCACAACTTCCTTTACTCCGGGTTCGTTGGTTTCAACAGAGTTCACAGAAGGTTCCCCTCTATTGACATTACTGGTTTGCTGCTTTGCATTTTCAGAGGCGTTGTTATCAAAGTTCTTCCAATCTGAAAAATCGTCATTGACCAAATCGTTTAAGAAAGCTTCCGTGTCATCTCCATACACCTGATCCAGTAACCCGGATGATTTTTTTCGCTTATTCACAGATGACATGATCTACCGGGTTTCTTCAGAAACTTGACTGAAATCCTTTGTTGTCAGAATCGCGAGACGGAAACTTAGTCCAGTTTACCAGTAACTTCTGTGACAGATAATTGCCAAGTTCAAACTCGAGGTCTAAAGGTATGGTTGTAAGAATGTAGCGAATGATCAAAGATATTCCATCTGACGTATTACTGATCGAGATAAATGTTTACAAACTTCAAGTCTAGAGCAACTTTCTTTGCGTCGAGCGCTGAGAAAGTGTTTGCCAATTGTTTTTTTTCTTTTTGGACTTATCTCGGTCTTTTCTCGTTTAACTTAGTCAGAGAAAAAGTTATTTAAAGAGAAAAGAGGACTTATGAATAATAAACAAAGCTAAGAACGCAATAAATAAATTATGACTTAGCAGTTTTTTGCTTCAAACTAATCATGTTATATCGTGACAACTACACACTATCGAAGCCAGGGAAACTGAACTCATGCCGCATGCAAAATTCCGAGCGAGGCCAAAACTTCTTGAAACCTGGATACGATACTGACTCATACAGCTCACGGACGAGGCTTATCCGTATTGCTTTCGCCTCAATTACAGTATCTTGAAGTATTGTTACTCCTTCATGGGTGGTATAAGCCACTCAATGCAGTTGCCCACACAGTATGTAGTCGAGTATCCTCGATAGTTCGCCGGAATCTATTTTCTGTCCAGGGTGGAGAGTGGGAATATCAGGGCAAGTTGCCTGTACAAGACGTAACTCGGCCAGAGCTCGCCGACTCCAACCTTTTAATCCAGTTTCCACAGCGCGAATCTTTTAGACTCCAACTTCCTGATGTTGTATTCTGTGATTTTTTTTCACTTTTCTTTCAAAAGCAAAGACGAGAATTCATTTGTTGACATCAGATCTGTTTCAATAGAGAAAAACTAAAAACAAACAAATGATTCGCACGATTCATTGCAATTGTTAAAATGTAAATACTGCTAATAATAGGAATCTAAATTTTGAAAAAATTTGGAGAATCACACAGCATTGTTGCACCCTTCTTACGCTTGGTATCATTAGACTTTTTGTTTTTCATTGTTTGTTTCGTTTTCCTTTTCTTGTTTAATTTGCGCAGGAAAAATCAAAATCTCTCAACTAAACTACAGAGGGAGATTTGAAAACACCCCAAAAGATTTGGTCAAAGGCAATTCCTAGCTCGATTCGAAATTGCAAGTCAGACGGTATTTACAGTCGTTTTGAAATAGAAACCACTCGTTTTTACTCTTTACTGGTTTGACAATCAGTTCTGCGCAATCGCCTACTCAGAGCAATAATGATAGCGAGCGCGTTTTTATAAAATGCGTGGTAGAATTATGGTCAACTTTATTTTGCTTCACCTCAAACACATTTGCTGCTGCTAACCCCAGCCACTAAACTCTGTTCCCTATTTCTAAGAAATGAAAGAGCGGAAAACCTACAGAGAAGGCCGGACTACATTTGCTTACAGCTCATTTCTTAAGGCGCTTTTCGATTTAGTGTCTTTATCCAAAATCAAAGTAATTACAACCACCATTTGTACACAGGGGAACACACCACAAGGAGCCAATAAGAACAAAATAAGCCAACAACGTAAAGCGTTAGAAAACGTGAGTAAAACCAAGTCATAATTGACTTACGTTTTGCATCTGCTGATTGATTGCGTGAGGATGGCGTAAGTTTTGTCGAACAATATTACAGAGCAAAGTAAAGCAAAACTAAAGCAATCTCGTATTACTTTCGACAATCGTTTTAACATTACTTTATCAAAGTTTTTTAGTGCACTATTACTCCTTCTTAGAACTATTATCAGGGTTTGCAACTGCTGTGGCGTGCATGCTTCATGTGGATGGCTTTTAAGGCATGCTTCCAAATTAATTATGATAACATCTAATAGTGATGAAGCAACTGATTGAGTCATGGAGTTAGCCACTGTTCTGAAATATCATTATATTGTTTCCTTGAAAAGTCTTTTATGACATGTAAAATTGTTTTCCTAGTCGTTGCTTGGCTTTGTTACCCTTTCTATTTGTTTTGACACCCATCCTAAAAGATATTTCTCTGTTGCATCGCTCACACCTAACGCATTCATTTTCCAGATTAAAGAATAGACATCCTTCATTTCCATGAGCACAGTGATGGCGAACTACATAACAACTGGAATCTGATTCTGTGGTTGAATTGTTGTCTAACATCACTTGTTCGTCATAATGATTTTCGCGTGTTCCTTGGTCTCTAGCTGTAGCCAGTGCCTGTTTGATGGTTCTGTACCTTTCGACTAGTTCCAACACTTCTTTTTGAAGGTTCTTGTGGACATCAAGTAATGTCATCCCCTCCCCGTTTACTTGACAGTCATCCCATGCCATGTTTGTCATAGTAGCAGAACATCTTTCCCTCGGTCGATCATCGAACAGCGCCTTTGTGTCTTGCAACTCCCTTCGTACTGTTGTAATGACACGGAGACAGATCATCGTAACATGCTCTTCATAGACAACAAGACGTTCTTGTTTGAGGCTTAAATTTAAGCATCGCTGATCAGCTATAAGCTTCGCATTTTGAAGTCGTTCTAGACGAGAATTCAGTAGAAATGTCTGGTGTCGAGTGCTTTGTTCCTGCTCTTCTAATTTTATCTGAAGCAGACCGTATTCCTGACTCAAACTCTCTATCTCTGTTTGCTGTTTCCTTAGGAAACTTTTCATTTCATTGTTTTCACGGAATAACCCGTTTACTTGAGACTGAAGAGCACAGTTTTCTCTCGTTATCGCCTTTTTTTCTTCTTGTAAGTTTCGAACTTTTTCCAGCCATTTTGATTCCCTAGATTCCGAAGCCTCGACATCAACTGAAGCCGACTTGAAAAAACTGTCTATCAAATGTGGAAGTTTTCTTTTAGATGTTTTCCGTTGCGAATCACCTGCATCTGTATTGTCTTTGCTTTTATGAGTGTAGTGTCTGTGTGCATTTTCGCCATCTGATGACTGTTCCTGATGGACGGCACCAACCAGAGCTGTCCATTTTGTTTCTTTTTCCGTGAATTTCACTTCATGTTTTTCGCTTTTGAGAGCTTCCTTCTCATTTGTATTTTTCTCATTATTTTCTCTGTAAGCACTCTCAGATGTAATAACGTCGTTACATTGGCTACTTTTATCATATTTAGGTGTTCCATTTGTTTTTTTGTCTTTAAATAGTGATGTACTCTGTACTCCTCTTTTCCATATTCTCAGCGAGAAGGATTTAAAAGAGTTTTCTGTCCTCTCCTCCTCCTCCGTCAAGTCAACAGGAATAGATTTTCTCTCAGATTTCTGGCTTGTTTCATCAACTGTTGCCGCTGTAAAGTTTCCAACCGCAGCCATCAACAGGACGATGAAATCGAGCAAGTGTGTACAGATTTTTCCACCTTGACAGCGAGCATCTTTTTCCTGGCTTAGCATTTCCCGGCAATCATGCCGAGTAGAGTAATTACAAATTTCTTGTGCTTTAGATGTTTCTACTCTGGTGCCATTTTGCGACAAGCTGTTATTACTAAATCGAACTGAGATCTTGGATATCAAATCACACAGTACGTTTTCACCTCCTGGGAAAAAACTCTTGGCAAACTTGGCTGCGTCTTCAGAAGCGTCTTCTGGAGAAGCGAGAAACGAACGCAAAACATCGGACACTCTAACAATATCTGTACACTTAAGTTCGTTGTTGTCATTCATAGCAAAGGAGTACGTCTCCATGCCAAAAAATTATGTCCCCCACTTGTTATCCTCGGTTGGTCGATTTTAAGCTTTCTTGATCTGATTCAGTTTGCACCCTAACTTCCGCGATATTTCCACACAGGCTTGACGAAAACTTTTACCTCCAACTCTCGGATCACGATAAACCAAACATTGCTTCAAAATGTCTCTTGAAAGCATAATATTATGGTCGCCATTAACGTAACAGAAACACGCCGTTCAGAGGTCCTCTCCGTTAAATTATTTACAGTTGCCCGACGCTTCAAACAGAGAGCAACAACGATGTGTATTTTGGACTCGTCAGTCTGCGGCTTCAAACTAATTCTGAAACACAATGCAAAAACAATACGATACGTGAGCAAAGCAGGTTGTCACACGCAAATACTTTATAAACTTGTCAAGTTGCCAAAGAAACGAAGAACTGAATATGTCAGACTCTACTTGAATGGAGCAGAAACATAAGTTTTTATAGGCCACTGATGCACTAAACAGCAACAAAACCGGGCGAAACGAAATTTGAATTGTCAATAGCATTTCGATTAGACCGATGCCTCTGTAACAGGTGAACTCTAATTGATTTGTTTTTTTTTTCTTTTTAAAAATGGTAACGTATCGGGATTAACTTTAATTTTTCCCAGCTAATTTCAAATCGAAATAATAAAAAAAACCCTGTGTCGTACTTTGTGCTGTATGACTTTTCCCAACTGTCAATTAGTTTTACGTGAGTCTAAACTAGCCAGAGCATTAAATTGCTTCGCTCGTTAAAGAATAATACAAATGGTGCTTAAGTAAACACTACAAGTTTTACAGTTTGAATGAATCAAGTCACTAATGAATTTTGTTCATTATTCTCAGAGGAGTTTAGTGAGGACTATTTTTATTACACGTGTTTTGTGATTTATGGGAAAAAAATGATGTGAAATCAAGTCTAAGTTTAAGGTGAGTCGTGATGAACTGCAGCTGTGAATCTGAAAAATAATAAAATAAACACTTGTGCTGCGTGACCTTCGTGATGAGAACTCCCCGTCAGGTCTCTCCTCGGTAAAAGACTTCACTGAGACCGGCTCAAAACACTGAGGTAGTATCATTTATATCGCGAAGACGTACTACTCAAGCTAGATATCTCTTTTGCAACAATGGTTTTTGGTGGGGAAAAATCGGATCAGTGTGCCAGAAAATCGCATTGAAAGTGTTGTCCAGAATTTTTGTCCACCGTTTGATTAAAATTAGGTGGATGCATTGGATTGGTGACGTTACCATTCGCCTTGCTACTCAGTACTGTCTCTAAACTAAAAACCGATTTTATCGCGAGAATTTTAAAAACCAGACATTATGTATATGAATTGTCAGAGGGGGAAGGTAAATTTTAATTTTTTCATTCCCTTTCTTCGATAGAATAGAATGCTCGGTTCTATCTAATTACGAGTTGGAAGTACTCCTTTCTTAATTGATAAACTAGTACCACACTGTAACACACTTTTAACTTTTCATATTCAAGTCTTGAATCAATGGGGAATTTTTAATACGTGTTTTCTTGCACCTGAGGCAGCTTGTTTTTCCTGTCTATTTTTGAGCCTTAATTATAGCTCCTTGTGATATTTTCTTCTGCTCTGATTGGCTATTGTGAGTACTTTTGTTTTTCCCGTGCCTCGTGTCATCAGAGATCTGGGATCTGGGACCTGGGATGACCCTGGAAACGAGACTATAAACAAATCTTAACGACAGAAATGAGGTCTGAGTAAGGCGTAGTGGAGAGATGCCTTTCTTCAAAAGAAGCAACAAACCCCCTAAAAGAAGACTTGATGCAGGGAATACAAGTTTAAGCAAGTCTAATTTAAGTCTCGCTGGAACTGGCGAGCTTGGTGAATCAGGCAATAATGCTCTCGTAAAATTAAAACTAGGACGACACGAGTTGAGTTTTCAAGATGGCGACTGGATTGCGGGTAAGTTATGAAAAGAGTCGTTCCCTGTAGAGTTTTGTGAAGAGATAACATCGAGAAGAAACTTCCATCTACTTTTTAAAGCTTTATTCCCGTATTGGATCAGCCTTTAACTGGTTCAGCCTCGTGGTTTGCGGTGGTCCGCAATTCAAATTGTAGTGGTCGAATTATTTGGTTTGAATTTTCAAACTTTAATTATAAGTGGATAAATATAATTTCTACCGCGGTCCCAATATACTTGTATTTGAAATCACCTTAGTGTAGAAATGAAATTCCTTGCATTTCCGCATTTTCTTGAATCAGATTCTTTTTTTTGCCCCAGGGAATGTCGAGGTTATTCATCTATTGATCATCATTGTCATCATTAATCTCATTACAATTTGAACGCCAGCTTTTCTTCACCTAACTCAACTTTGAGTCGTAAATTTTTCTACCCTATATACTACTTCACTGTTTTTAGAGCCAGGATCACAAAGTAGTTCTAAAGATGGAGCAGAAGTTAGCAGGTTACAGAGAGAGAATTCACAGCTTAAGGAGGAGAACAATTACCTAAAGTACAAGATTGAAGTCCTATTAGACATGGTGAGTTAAAGACAGCTGCACGCGTGTGTGACTTTCTTATTGCTTGAACCAGACTGTGTACAATTTTCAATTAAATTCCAATTTTTTCTGATCAACAGACCTCTTTAGTTTATATGGTTTGGTTTTTTGATGAAAATCCTGAGGAAGTTTCCCCCCCCCTTTGTCTTTTGTAAATTATGTGTACATATGCTTGTGAATAAGAAGAAATTTGAAAGAAACAGTTCTCTAGAGTACTGAAATGACTTATCATGGGAAACAAAACATACAAACTGTGGAAACTTTAATTTTTTCAGTGGTCATGCAGGTAGTTCTTAAACAAAAGTACATTTAATGATTGGCTTTATCTTTGACTTTTTTGATTTTCTGAACTCACTCCCTCTTAGTGACACCCACCATGTTTCCTTTATTTCATTTGCAGATGGCTGCCAGCAATGCTGACTTGAATGTAATGGAGAAAGAACTTGACACTTTGCAAAGTCAGAAACAAGGCCGCAGAGTAGCAAAGTAGCAATTTTAGATGCTGCTAACTTTTATTTATCAGAGTATTTTATTAGTAAATGAATTTACTAAATTCAGGTTTCCTACTTGTAATTGATAGCCACAGAGTAACAAAGTTTAGTCAGAGCTGTATGTATATACATTTGTATTTGAAAATAAAGATCAATTGTATTACAAGGTATATGGATTTCCAGTCCATTCACACCTCACAGAACAAAGTAGTAGTGGGACAGGCCATCATTAGCATCAAATTTCTTTGCAAAAGCAAAGTAGAGATATTGGCAGATTGAATTGGAAATGGCTAAATTGAATTGGTAAATCTATCCTTAAACCCTTTAACTCCCATTAATGACCAGAACAGAATTTCTCCTTACAATATCAACTGCATAAGTGATGAGAATAAAGAAAAATATCAATTTGGGGTTAATTAGTTGACCCAAGACTAAATTCTCTAAACTAACATAAGAATTGTGTGGTTGACAGTATGGAGAATTACAAATTTGATCTGGGAGTTAAAGGGTTAAACGCACTAAAAAGATGTTTTAAGATTATTGTTTTCTAACATGTCTATTCTGGTTGAATAGTTTCAAGAAATATCTTCTTTTGGCTGTCCTTCTGGTTTTTTTTTATCTCTGTCTACTTCTATTTTAAAGTGTGATGCATGATTTTGAACTGACACAATGGAAAGAAAATGGTGTCTCCAGGATTAATCCTGAGGATTTTATATAAATATTATTTCAGTTGATTAGCTTGCCTGTACCTGCCCCATTATGCAGTGAAAACCTTTGAAATCAAAGTTAGACTACTGTCAGTAATAGCTTACTTTACAGAGAGGTTAGAGCACATGATATACTAAAAAATACCTAAATTGCCATTCTCTTGAAAAGGTAACACCCGGTAGGAGTGACTACCTGTTGTTAATGCTTAGAATTAGGCTACATACAGTCATTAACTTATTAATGTTAGTCATTAATGCACTGGCAGAGGCTTTTCCTATTAAGTTCTTGATATCGTTCTAATCAATTCAACTGCTATGTTGAAAAGAATTAACAAACAATTGAACACAATACATTATTATGGTCCTTGTTAAAAGTTATAACAGCATAATTACTTCTTTTTCAAAATATCACAATTGTTTAATGATTTTGAAATAACCTTTTTTACCAAACTCATCATAAATTTTTCTGTATAAAATTAATAAAAAATTTTATTTTGCAAAATTTGGCCTGTGAAGGTCCACAAAAACCTCAAGGTAGGACTTGCCTTATTTATCAAAGTAAGAAAGAAAGGGAGGAAGAGGGGAAAACTTTGAGTAGTGGTGACTGTTTTTGTTTTGCTACTGTCACTTACAATCATTTAAAGTGATACTGCTGTTTTGTGTAAACAATAACAAATCAGTCTTTCTCTGGTCTCTTAAGTGACATTTACCAATTCAATTGAAAGACAAAACAGTACCAAAACTTCAAAGTTTCAGACAAGATGCAGATTTGTAGAGTGGTGGTTAAGAAAAAAAAAAAGGAAAATACCATGTACAGTTCGACCTCGATTATCAGTACTTTGCATTTATCTGGACTTCTTTCTCTGGTCCCAGGTGGTAGTTTGAAACAAACTGATTTACAGCAATTTAGGTTGATGTAAAACATTGTTGGATAGCCTAAATAACTCTTTGCGCAATAAAGATTTAACAATGTGCGTCAATCCTTGCATAACATTGTTTACTGATATATGATACAAATTTACTTCTAACTAGTGACTGAAAACTGTGCTTAAATAGTACAAGGCGTTTTTTGCAGCTTTCTCATGTGCTGCTTGTTTTTTGTGGCCCATTCCACCACATACTGTTGGTGGTTTTGTATCAAGCCTCACGAAACACATATAATTGCCATCATATCCTTTTTCTGGCAAGTCATGATAAGTTACAGTAAAGCCTGATGTTTTTCCTTCGTCTTCAAGAGCTGAGCAAAACTCGTGACTAACACTGGTCTCTGCATCAACAACAGAAGGTGGAGTACTGCAATGATGGGACACTGTGTTCAAACAAGGTTCCTCAGTTTCCATTTTATCATATAAATCGCTTGAAAGAAATGGAACTGGTGAGTTAGACTGGCTACTTCTTGAGGGACTTGACCCTGATAGAGGGCTTAGTCTAGAGTGCTTGTCAGGAGACTTCCTTAATGGGCTCGATGATCCATTTTTGTGTGCACCTACTGGGGATGAACCCTAGGGAAAAATAATTACAATTACTATTTTGATTCACTTTCATTTAAAATAAGATCAACAATAGCTGTGGCTCTAATACTAAAAATAACTAAGTGTTTTCAACTGAAACTAAATAAAAGAAAAAAAAAAAGAAAGTGGTTTCTAAAGATGATCTTTGCATGTTTCAGTAGTGCTTTGTAGTGCAGCAATACATACATTAAATATTGCTTTCAGTTTTGTGGATTATATTGGATGCACAGGACTCAATGTATTGAAAAAAGTAACCTTTCAAATCCAGCACTTGAAAGGGAGAAACTATTTTGTATCTGCACTAAATTGTCAAAATTAGTTTCTCTAAAACTCTTGTACAGATGAGACACTTCCATAGGCTGTTGATTGAAGCCTCAAGCTGAACACTGTGAATTACAACCACCATTCCCATATAACAGTGACACAAGCACTAAACCTCACTCTATGTTCATATTACTTTGTATTAAAAAACCCAACTCCATGATCTGATTCATCCAAACAAAAAACTGTCTAAGAATTGATCTTTTTGCATTGAATAGCTTGTTATACCTTGGTTACATTTTTCTTCTTTTGTTATTTTTTGTCATTTATGTACCAATACAAATACTCTGTTTTCCATTTTAATTCACAGGATTTTATCTACCTTAGGTGCCTCACTGATCATGCTCAACATTTTCTCTGCGGCAAGTTTCTTGGCTGCTTTTTTGCTGCTTCCATGCCCTTGAGAAATCCAATCTTCAACCTGAAAACAATCAAAGATTAATCTATTTGAGATGTGCACTAGGCACCCCTGAAAAGATTGCATTTTTGTATGCACAGCATTGGTTTTGTAACAATAAATGGATACACAGGGCTATTAAATAAAAAACAAATGTTAAATTCTTATCATTTTTCTTAGCCTATGTGGGTGGCTGGTAGAGGTTAGGGGAAACCAAGGTGGAAGAATTATTTCAATGACCTCACTTTGGTATAACACCTTCTGACACAGAGCAAAGGTTAATTTTCACTTTTTACATGAAAAACTCACTATTGTATTGAATTCATAATGATAACCCAGTACAAGCTATGGTCAAAATCTTCACCTGGATTTAAAGCCCTCTCAGATTATTAAAGCTTGGTAGACTTTTAATTCTAATCTATTAAATAGCTGCACCAAATGGCTGAAAATGGATGGTTTCAAAATCTACATTTTTTTTCAATTCCTAAAAAATAACCAATCAATAAATTATTGAAAGTAATAATATCAGGACCTTGCATTCAAAAGTGAAGGTCTTCATGTGTGCTTCTCCCTCTTCCTGTGTCACATTGTAGACTGGTGGAGTCCAGTTCTTCTTCATACACATTTCTTGCAAGCTACCGATAGGATTTAAGTCTGTACTTGGCAAGTATAGGCTCCTTCTAGCTGGACTTAATGAAGATGTTGGAGTGGTACTTCTAAATGGTGTATGGCTTGGAGATCCCTGAAAATAATCAGTAAACAATTGAAAGAAGATGAGGAATGAATGATTACCAATTCATAACTGGTTGGTCATTTTGACATATGCTTGTAAAAGTAAATCTACCACCCTTCAGATTAAAAAAACTCAGCCCAAATAAAAAAAATCAAGACAATAAATAAGATAAGTACATTAGCAACATTCAAAGGTGTGGCAATGATCACGCAAGAGACCAATATTTACTACATTTGTAACAACTCATGGGCCAGTCAAAGGCGTATTTTTCTCCTCTATTTTACAGGTCAAATTGGTTCAATCATGCTGCCTTCAGTTCAAAACTGACAAAGAAAACATAGTGAATTTCATTTCCCTACCAAAACTTAAGAAAAATGAGAGAGATATATTTTTCCTAAGGAGAGGTATTGGGAAGTTAGAATGAGGTGTCATAACAAATTAAAAAAAATGAAATAACCTGTAAAAACTCACAAGACCCCTATTTGTAATAACACTGAACAAAAGAAGAAGGTCTACAAAATACACAATTCATCTTTCATTCCCTGCAAAAACCATTTAACCAGAATTTTGGCTGTGCAAGTGAGAGTGGTCAGAGTTAAAGTGGCTTTTAAACTTATATTAAATTGTTCAAAAGATGACATTTGCTTCCTAATTTAAAGATTTGTATACTTACTATTGATTTTGTATTTCAAAAAGTTTGAAATGAAATGGATTTGGCGAGGAAATGTTATTTTCCTTCCCTTTTTAAAAAAGTGTGACATCAGCACTTTTATAAGATTTTTCAAAACTAATTATTTTGAAATATTGTGTGGTTAACCAAGATTTTCCCTATGAATGTTGATAGCCCTTGATAAAATATAGTTTGGTTGCCTAGTCATTGGCCGGACGAAATTAGATTCCCGACAGCAGGCACTGCCCTTTGACTACCATTTGTCTTTGTTTCTTTACTTTACATTGTTCCTGAAAAATGTTTGCCCCCAGCCAAAGAAGAAAAAAAAACTTTGTGTATGTATAATTAAATTCCACGTAATACGAAACAGCATTATTCAAAGTAAGGAATTTAGTAAGAGGATGTATTCAATTCTAAAGCTTGAATTGAGAGTTCGAATTTGCGCGAGGGAAAAACATTGTTGTGTTTGCTGTTGTTAACAATTATTCGTGTTCTCACCTTAGACGCTCCTGGTGAGGTTGTGGTACCACCAGTGTTACTTCTGATGAGTTCCAAAGCTTCCTTCGCACAGTTCGCTTTGGCCTCTTTTTTGCTGTGTCCCGATCCTTTGCATTTTATCACACGTCCAACTTTGACCTCACAAGTAAATATATGCGTATTTATCAGTCCCATGGCCAATTCATCCAAGTAGTTGAAGATCACAGGTTGTCTACTTTGAGCTCCTGCTTCCATCAACAAACTTACGGGATTCTTCGCTCTGTTTTCAGGAGACGAAATGATTTCGTTTATTTCACGCAAGATGACGTCCTCCATGTCGCAAGTAGCTCGGGCTCGACTAGTCTAAGGTATAAAATGTTTCTGCGTTTTGAATGTTTATGGGCGCTATAACTCTAATAGATGCAAATGTATGATCAGGAAGGATGGAGTTGCTTTCTCGGAAAGTGTGATTTCCGTGAAAGCCACTTCCCGCCATCTTGTAATTTCACCAGAAAACCTGGGTATGAGAGCACACTGGCGAAGCAGTGGCTGGTGGGATATCTTCTTCCAATTCGTGGAAAGCGCTCAACAGGCAAAATGTCGATGCTTTCGGCGGCCGCGTTGTTAGATGAATTAATGGGGGTCGATAGAGATCGAGCCCCCAATGAGAAAAAGACTGCCCTACATTGGTCTGATCCTCAGGTAATTTTTGGTTACTTTTATAGTAGTTTATTGTTGGTTATCTGTCTAGTTCGGTTCGTCGATAAAACTAACGCTGATAGCAAGCTTGTTTCTTTTACTTTTCAGGTTTGCAAATACTTCCTTTGTGGATTTTGTCCTTCCCAGCTCTTCGTTAATACTAGATCTGACTTGGGTTAGTACAAAACCGTATCTAATTTTTTTGTAAAAATCGAATTGACTAACTTAAACTTGCAAACCGGGATAAACCGGCCGCATGGTCTTGAGTCAGTGTTTTAATTACGAAGCAATGAGAGAGTCAGCGATCAATTGAATAGCATTAGAGACAATTAAACAATTCACCGGAAATTTCCACTGGCATTTTAAACTCAGTAAGGGTTGTATATTAAACTATATTGATTTTCTTTTACTTTTGTCTTTATTTTAATCTGTTACTTAATGTGAAACGTAGAACAAGTGAAAGTTTGAAAACGAATGATGTGCGTTATATAATCGGAGGTGTGAGGATAATGTGAATCATCACGAGTGAAAAATGTTAGTAATTTTTAGTAAGCTGATGTTTAAAACCCGTGGGTTTTGCTTCAAGTCAAAGTAGCGTTTGGTGTAAAACTAACCCGTGTTCGGAAAGGGTCATGACAACGTCAAAACTGTACCCTGCAAGAACAATTTTTGTGTGAGAATGACGCAATCAACTCCCAGCAATGAAATTGCTTTGATCAATGTTTCATTCTACTTACCGAAATTAGTAATTATTCATTCTGTAATTTCAACCTAACGTTGGTGAACAAAGAGCTGAAGTACACTGTAACCTACATATGTTACTGGAACCTTTCAAGTCTCAAGTAAAAGATCAAAGACTCCAATTGTATCTTTTGTTGACAAAAAAAGGATTTTACACACAATTATAATTTACCTTGAATCTCTAGAGAAAGCCTTATGCAAAAGACTAAACATAACTTGCTGTTAATTTTTTTCTTAGGCCCTTGTGAAAAGGCACATGATGATCGGTTGAGAAAAGAGTAAGTATTGGCAACACATACTTTTCTGTTAATGTTGAGTGTATCGTTCCGTAAAATCGTGGGAGTAGGGGGAATTGCTGATAATTAACAACTATTCACCAAAGTGGAGATGGCTAGTGGAGGATATGTACAAGGTGGCAAAGTTGTGAAATAATATTGTGAAGTAAACAGTGAAATAATATTAATGATCTTAATTCATTTATTCCTGTAATGATAACAGTATTTTTGGATGAATAGTAAAGGATCTTTGGAGTTAGAGTGCTCAGTCAGAGTGCACCTTCAATGCTGTTGACTGTTTTAGTGTGTACTGAAGTAGGATAATAATACTAGTTGGCACCATCATACCAAAACCCACAAAGTTTTAGAGCTAAAATATTTGAAAGTGAAGGAAAATTGGCTTTTTTGATACTAATTAGGAGCTTTGATGTTTTGGTAAGAATGTTCCTAAGTAGGTTTTTGGATGAGATTCTACTTGTTCTGTTCAAAATTTCTGTAAAATGTGATAGCTTCTCAGGGCAGAGCTTCCTTACAGACATAAAGTAATGCAGAATGTATAGTTTCATCAAAATTTTTTCTTTTTTTTTCCTGTGTAGCCCTAGTACTTATACTTGTGTGCTGTTTGGGTTAATTTGATAAATTCTTGATGTTATTCCCTTGAGTTGTTTTTTAATGTTCTTAAATGGTATACTTTCAGAGAAACTCTAACTTCTACAATTTATGTCTTTTTTAAAACACATTTAGGTATCAAGAAAGTGGTCGTTTCAAAAAAATGAGGTATGAAGAGGAATTTCTGAGGTATCTTCAAAACATTATGGCAGATGTGGACAGACGGATCAGGCGAGGACATACCAGATTGAACCTCAGTCGTGCACAGGAAGAGAAGGTGAAAACATGTGTATTATAATTATAACACATCAAATCATTTGATCTAAGATTTGTGATACTGTTAACTGCTGTTTTGAATCTTAGGAAAATTACCTTCTCTAACTCAAATCACTGCTAGCAAAAAAAAAATATTTTTCCCCCAGATGTTTGTCATGTTTTGCAAAATTTTAAATGACAGTTTCCATGGTTTTTTTTGAAAATTCCTAACTTGACTTTTTGATTAGACCAATTTATTTTGCAGTTGCCAATTAAGCAACAAATTTGAAGTTATGTCGTGGATCTCATGTGCAGTAAAGTTTGAAAATTAGTCTCGTACCTTTCAAAGTCGAAGGTGGTTAACCATTATTGTCTCATTTCATATATTTCTTTAGTTATTTTAGAATCTGTTGAATTTGATGACAGTGCTGCATCTGGTAATCGATGACTTAGGCAGACTTAGTTCAGCAGTTTATTTTATTTGTTTTATTTTAATCTGTTCTCATTTTATTGTACTTTTTTTTATAAATAATGGTCTTTTATTTTTACATTACTCTTTTGACTTGCATACAATTTTTTTGGTTGAATGGCTGTGGTTTTTTTTTCGGCATGCACTCTTATGTACCAGCTACCTCTTGTTTGACTCTGTTAAGAATCATATGACCTTCCAATGGGATAGAAAGTGTTAGATACTGTGTTTCTGTCACAGGAATTGGCAAGTGGCAAGCCAGACAGTGAAAAAATCAAAATGCTTACCGAGAAGATTAATGCTTTGTTAGAGCAGGTGAGACAACATGTATACATCTTTGAAGACTCTGGTACTCTTGGCTTACTTGCTGTGGTCACATTTTTTTAATAATACAAAGTTTAAAGAAAGTTATATTTTTATATCATGTTGTATAGGTGTTTGTTTTACCCCTGTCATTCCCAAGGAAATAGTGTATTTAGGTTATCTAACCCTCCTGTTGGATTTTAGTCTTTTACTGATGATAAAAATGGTCAATACATCAACCAGAGTTAGTTTGTTTTGACATTGTTTAATTTTTGTTTGAAGTCCTCTAAGCTTGTTTTTTGCCTATCTTGTCAAATGTTGTGGCATGGTTTTGAAGAAAGAGGGAAGCAGAATAAATATTAAAAGTTACAAAGTATTTGCATGTACAGCTCTTTTTGGCTATGATTTTATCTTCCTGCTAATCAGATTGCAATCTCTTTGAATTGTTTCTTGTCAATTCAATGTGTGTAGGTTGAACAATTAGGGTGTGAAGGAAAGGTGGAAGAAGCACAAGGTGTTATGAAATTGTGTGACCAGCTAAAGAATGAGCGTGAGGCTCTCCAAATGGTAAGATACAAATATTTTAAATGTTATGCTGTAAATGGTTTGAGCCTAGGTGTAACATTGGATCTTTTAATAAATGTGAGTAGTCCTCTGGAGGTTTGTTATCAGCAGTGGTGACTGATGTTTTGATAACCAAAGCTGTCCTGACCTATCCTGAAGTCATTATAAGAGTCAAATGACATAGACTGATAACAGTTCTTTTCAAGCCGACCATTATGTAGATAATCAGACTACTAAATCAATTGGATATTTAAGAAACCAAAGAAACTATAATGGGTTGAAAATGTACTTGGAGCAGATTTAACCCTTGAACTCCCATGAGTGACCAAGACAGAATTTCTTCTTACAAAATTAATACAATATCAACCAGATAAGTGATGAGAATAAAGAAAAATATCAATTTGGGAATAATTAGTTGATCCAATACTAAATTCTCCGAACTAACATTACAAAAATAGTATGGTTGACAGTAAAGAGAATTACAAATTTGATCTGGGAGTTTAAGGGTTAAAAAAGAACTTTTCATGGAGAAAGCCCCTTTTCATCATAAAAGGTCTCATTCATGTGGCACTCCCTTTGGAAGGTTAGTTAGATGGAGAAAACTCAACAGTTTGTTTGCAGTGTTAAGGGAAATACAATTTGAGACAGAGGATCAGTAACTAAGAAACTCAGATGTGTGGTAACTATGACTGAGTACAAGAACAGGCAGTTTTTCATTGACGTCATAACTTCAATTCCCAACAAAGATGTTCCTTGTTATTAATGGCCCAAATTCTTGGTTTCATTTATATTGGATCAAGGAGAAAAGATTAGGTACATCTGGGTGGGTCTCTTCTCTAATTGAAGTCACATTTGTAAGGGCTTGTCAGATATTTTGAACACAGTCTTGGCTAGTTCTATTCTGTGATGCATTCTGGTAGTCTTTAGGAAGATTCCTAAAGGCTACTTTTTATCCCAAAGAAATAATTTTCTCTATGTCCAAGTTTACTGCAAATCAAGAAATTCTTTGTTTGAAAAGGTTATTCCTTTTGTGGGCCTACTAGTGGTTGAATGGTTGAGTGGAACCAGGTCATTTGTTGTCTGGTTCAGTTTCTTGTTTACCATTGCTCAAAGGTGAGCAAGGACCTTCCCGGATGACAATATTGGATCAGTGTCAGTATCTGAGCAACTGAGCACCAACCCCTCCCCTAACTTAACAACAGCCAACTGATAACAAGTTGGGGTCAATGTTGGGTTAGAGGAGGGGAGGGGTAGCTGTGCAGTTGCTTTGATACTGACGTTGATCCACATCATTCATGATGATTTTGGTGGCCTGCTTGTGGAGAGAAGGAGATAAATTGATCATTCAGAGTATCATTCATTTTTCTATAGAGGGTAACTTTGGAAAGGTTCTGACCGATTTTGTTTGTCACTTTTGTTTGCTTTGTTTTACAGCAATCGCGTGACCTTAACTTAATGTCTGCTCAAGAAAAGCAAATGGAAGTGTGTGAAGTTTGTGGTGCCTTTCTTATCATTGGTGATGCACAAACTCGAGTTGATGATCACTTACAGGGAAAGCAGCATATGGGTTATGCCAAGATCAAAAGTACCATTGAGGAACTCAAGGTGAATTGGGCAATACTCGCACTGTGTCCCAGTGGTGCTTCAAAAATAATAATACCACCCTTGCATTGATCTTAGTCCTAATACCTATCTACTTTATTTGCTGTCCGGACTGAAATTTAACACTAAAATTAAAAAATTTCATTACTGTACTTCAGTTTAGTCTTCCTGTAGAACGAGTTTTAAGTGAAAGAAAAAGGAAGATACCTTAGGGAATAACTAGGTTACCGAAAATTTGCCCTGCTCGCTCTAAATGTCCAATTCGTTGCAATGCATTTACTTGATTCCTCTTGTATTTTTTTTCCCTTCAGAATAAAAGGAACGAAAGGTCTCGGTCTAAATCCAAAGAGACGATGGAAAAAGATGAAGGTTCTGAAAAAAAGCGGGAGAGGGAAGGAGAACGGAGCCGTGACCGGGACCGTGACGGGAGAAAGGACCGTGACAGAGACCGTGATAGGGATCGTGACGCTAGAGGACGCGAAAAGGATCGTGACAGAGATCGTGACAGGGATCGTGACAGAGATCGTGACAGAGATCGTGACAGGGATCGTGACAGGGATCGTGATAGAGATCGTGACCGAAGGAGAGACCGTGATCGTGACAGAGACCGTGACCGCGATAGGGATCGTGACAGGGACAGGGACAGGGATAGGGACAGGGACAGGGACAGGGATCGTGGCAGGGACCGTGAACGTAGAAGGGATCGTGATCGTGATCGTGACAGAGATCGTAGCAGGGACCGTGACCGGGATCGTGATCGTGACAGAGACCGTCATCGTGATAAGGAGCGTGATGGTGAAAAGGACCGAGATCGTGACAGGGATCGTGAGAGATCAAGGGAAAAGGAGAAGCGGCGTGTTGAGAAAGATGAAACGAAAGACGGAGATGGAGAAAAACTCGAGGAAAAGGAGAACGAAAATGGGGAAGATGAGAAAGAAGCTGCAGTCGAGAAGATGGAAGGAACCGATGAAGGTTACGACAACCAGGAGAAAGATAAGTCCGTCAGATCTCGAAGCAGGTGAGTGGTGTCTTTAAGGAGTGATATTAAATGAGAGCATTATGCAGAGATGGCAAAGTTTTAGCACAGTTAAGCCGATTTCCAATTAGTTGTTGATAATGAGAAGGGTAGACATTGTTATTTTGGGTGCTAACGTACAACGAGCTGCCCACTGATTAAACACCCCGTAAATTGGATCAAGAACTGAAGGCTACTGCGAAAGCAAAGCTACCTCAGCTCAGCAGAACGGAACAACAAAGATTGAGGTACCTCATTCTGTTGTGATTTTCAATTTTGAAATTTCCTCAATTCATTGCTTGTACTAAAGTCATGGCAGCAGCTATCATCTGGGCTTGAAGATAACTGGAAACACAAGGTACACACGCAAAGTTTGAGTTCAATTTTTAATTTTTTGTTAATTATGGTTTTCAACCAAGCTGATCAACCGAGGATCGTATGTAAGGTAACTTTCCTGTTTGTTTTTGAAATGAAATTTTCGTTTCTATTCGTAATTTTTTACTAAAATGGAGTCAAACGTCTCAATGCCAAGAATCGCTCTCTAAAAGGAATCGATGTCGCTGCTCAAACCGAGTGGCAAAAAGTTAAGTCACAACTGGAAGAGAGTCGAACGTCGTGATCATTTGAAAGTAAACTTTTTGTTTGAATGTTAAAAGAAAGAGAAAAAGAAACAAAAAAAACATTTTAAATTTAAAAGTGAGACCTTGGGAAGTGAAAGAATTCGCCACAGCAACGGAATTGAAGGTAGCAGTTGTTGTCAGACTTCAGTTTACCGTATTAAACCAACTTACGTTTCCAGTGAGTCACTCAAAGGATATCAATCTCTACCGGCGGATCAGCCAATCACTCAGTCGACATCTTGTAAGAGGTATTCTCCCAGGTATTTTAGATCATCATGTGTTTTGCGTAAGACCCACCAACGCCTATTTTCAGCCAGCCGCCGAGGAATGGTTTTCCTCATACGCACGACGTTCTTATCGATTTAAGAGTGTACATTATTTGGTAAATTATCATTAGGTGTGTGTGTTCGATATGTTAATATGGTCCGGAATGGTTAATCTTGTGTTTCCCTAATGGTGGAGATACAAGATTTAGCCTTTTAATTTCTATTTCACGGTGATCATTAAGTGACCTAGAGGACTACAATTTAGCGAACCTGTGTGGTTTGTGTTGGTGGCTTTCTTCTCTTGATTGAGTAGTGTACGAGTGTTCATTTGTTTGCTTGATTGAACTCTAATATCCCATCAGTGAGGCGTTTTTTGGTTTTTCTTTTCCTTCCACTTTTCCACTTTTTGGGAATTTTTTGTTTAGTTTTCGAGGATGTCTTTTTGATAGTCTCTTTCTGTGTCCCTATGGAATCTTTGGATGTTTGTCGTTCTCTTGCATTTACTTCTTTGGGCGATGAAGCGAGTTAAAGGAAGGAACGGCGCACTCACAATATCTGGCTAAATCCTCAGTTGTTGTTGGTTTTTTCAGCTGGTGACTAAGGGTCGCTTCTTGTTCAGGGATTAGTTCGTTGAAGTCCAGCTCAGGCTTGGATAGCCTGATCATCTGTTGGCCCCTCGGCCTAAATGGTTTTATGTCATTTACAGGTCACGTGAGAGAGAAGAACACCACGACAAGACTGGGTCCTCGTCCCCAAAGAGCAGGTCTCGATCCAGGTCCCCTCTATAGTGTGCAAGTCCAGTGAATCATACCGCAGACCAGAAAAGTGATGGAGAGCAAGCCCTGTTTTTTACTGAAAAGTTGTCATTTCTAGTAGGTTAGTTTACTATAAGACGAAAACATCTTAAATTCTAGGGTTCGGTTTTACGTTTAGTTACCATGAGCTTCAGTAAATTTATAGTGTTGCCAACCCGTAGAACATAAACATATTTCTCAGAGGTTCGTTGTTAAGAGCCTGCTACATGTGTGTGTTACTCGAGGATTTCATTGCAAACAATCCTTCAACTTTCCTTTGAGCGATGTCCTTTTCAGACACCCCTAAAAGAATAGAAAGGTTTTGAACCAAGTTTTGTCTGTGATTGGACCGGTGTCTTGAACATTGTGGAAGATTGGAGTTCTGCAGTGGCCACAGCATTCAAGATGGCGGGTCCATGATGAAATGAAGATAGTTCAGGTTGTTCGCCATCTTTAGTATCTCGTGTAGTTAAGTGGCAGCTACAACTTTCGCTCACTTATAATAAACCAGAAGGCACCTAGATAGTTCTTTCCTTCCGTAGATGGTCGAATCCTGCAACAAGATAGTACACTCTTGTATTTAGGTTGAATAAATCAATTCCTTTGGTGAAAAGTTTGAACCATTCTTTTGAGGAGCAAAACCGCAACATTTAATATTGATTTTTTTGTTATGAAGAGTCATGGTTAGCACAATCTGGAAAAGGTGTCGAATTGTTATAATTATCTTCAAAAGCCCTTTCGTTTGGTTTGGGTCCTTGAAAGGTACTTGATTTTTTCTTCTGGTTTTTGAGTTGTTTAAATATTATGCACCTTTGCCCGGGGAGTACTTCAATTTTATGCGTATCTCTCAAGCTTTTGATGCGGGTTGTCCGCTTCTTGCCAGTGTTGCAGCAGGTTACGTGTACCCGTCTCCATCTTTTTCAATACGTATGTTGTGATTCGGCTTTATCCCCTGTGTAAGATTTCCTTGTTGACTTCGTCGTTGTCTTTGTTATTCTTTTGTTGTCGAGTGGAAAAAATGAGTATGCAGCCAAGGAAATTTTTTCGATGGGAAGAGCGGCCATTAAAGAGACTCGGCAGAGAAGCAGAAGCTTAGTAAAGCTTTACGTTCACGTGATAATTCGAATGTCTTAATTATTTTTAAAAGCAATCACCAACAATATCAAAAATAAATCAAGTAAATAACATTTTGGCATTTGAATGAAAACTGATAACGGGATGATCTTTTTAGGGGAACTTTAATGTAAGAATTGGCTGGAAAAGGACTTCATAAAAGTCAAGCTTAGGTGGGTGTGAACCTGATCCTCTTGGAAAAACTAACCTGAGCTCCACGAAATCGTAATTAACTGGTGGATCTGTATCGCCTCCGACTTTTCGTTGCTTAGCTCCGACAGTAGTGTCCATTGCCGGCGGTTTTGTGAGCCCTTTGCGATTTTGCGTGCGCGGTTTTCGCGGCCTTAGCGCTCGTGGCCTCAGCGCTCGTTGCCTTCGCGCACTTAAAGCCGCTATCAAAATTACAGTTCAGCCACAAGAACTGTGGCTTTCCATTTTTAGCAATTAATTGCCATAGGTAAATCTAGGTTTTAGGGACGATATAGAAACGTGTTTTAAACGACCTTGATTATATAAATATCTTGTATTTGAACCGCGGATTGTTAAATGAAGAGGGAAGTGATCTTCGCAGTAATGAACGCTACGTATAAATCGCATGGGGCCTAGTAAAGTTGAGGATTTATGTCATGCGTTTTCTCAGAAGATGCGGCGCGACTAGGGCAATTTCTGCAACTTCTGAAAACACAAGCGATACTAATCCTTATTTTTAAGCGGAAACATACGATTACTTATATCCCAAATTACAATGTGTTCAGGCGGGACAGAGGTTGGGCAGACTTGGACAAAAGAAAAAAAGGGGGTGTTGCGGTCTATGTGAGAGACAGTCTTAAAGTCTTGGATGTCTATCGGTCCAATTTATATGAATTTATTGCTTTAACAGTGCAGTTGCCGTCCGATCACATTATGCTAATTTGCGGCCTGTATAATCCTCCCAAGCATAGCTACCAGGATCTCGACTTAATTAATTATATAATATCTTTTGTGGACCTTGTGTTGAACAAACACCCAGAAGCGGCTATTGTCTGTGGTGGCGATGTAAATCGTTTGGATATGCAAGAATTTAAGGCTTTGTCTGGCTGGGATTTCGTGGTTGATTTTCCCACGCGGGGTAACGCGTGCTTGGATAACTGTATGACCAACCGAGCGGATCTGTTCGGTCAAGCATATTCCATACATATGCTTATTAAGACAGACCATGAAGGCTTTGTTTTACCGGCGGGATTAAAGCTTAAACCTATGCGCCGCAAAGTTCTTGTGCGGGACTGTAGGGAACATCGGAAACAGTCATTTTATACGGCACTCACTGCGCTGGACTGGAGTGACGTCCTCAATGAGGTGGACATAAACAAGGCGGTCGAGGTGCTTGAGGTAAAGATTCGTGCAGTGATGAATAAGTTTATGCCGCAAAAATCTGTACGCATGTCATCGCGTGACCCAGTTTGGATGTCCCCATTAGTCAAGTGTATGCTGAGGACTAAGTCCCATATATCTTTAAAGAATAAGGAACGCCTGTCTTTATTTAATAAGCGCATTTCTGAGCTGATAACCGAGAACAGAAGAAAACTGGCTGCCATTGGTAGCGGTGAGTGGTGGAAGGGCGTGGACGCCCTATCGCAGCGTCGCAGGTCATCGTTGATAAATTTGGACAAGAACTCTCTAGTTCGTCTGAACGACTACTTCGCCAACCTGTGCTATGATGACACTTACGTTAGACCTAGTGATATGGATATCCCGGACAGTGTAAAGCCCCCGAAAATATCTGAGCGGTGTGTCTGGAATACCTTAGTTCATGTAAAGAAAACCGCAACGGGACCAGACGACCTCCCGTACTGGATCTGGAAAGACTGTGCTGAGCTACTCACGCCAATCGTCACTCACGTTTGGAATCTGTCGCTGTCTACTCATACATGGCCAGACTCCTGGAAAAGGGCAAATGTTAATCCTCTCCCCAAAGTGAACATGCCTATAGAGGACTCAGACTACCGTGGTATTAATGTCACTCCCGTTATTGCCCGGTTGTTTGAGAAGGTCGTGTATCGTACACAAGCACAGTCAGTCATTGAGAGCAACTTGAGCCACACCCAATTTGCATATAGACAGGCGGGTAGTTGCACAAATGCCTTGCTCGCTATCCAGCACCAGACATACAAGTATTTAGATAGTAGTGACTATAGCGCAGTGCGAATTTTTACCATGGACTTCAGTAAGGCTTTCGATTTTGTGAACCATGCTATTTTGTCTGCCAAACTGAAACAGCTACCTCTAAATCTGTACATTATCAATTGGTATCATAGTTTCCTCTATGCAAGACAACAACGTGTTGTTAGTTATAATTTTTTAGGACAGTGGAAACTTGTCAATAGAGGAACCACACAAGGTAGTGTAAGCGGACCGTATCTTTTTAATATATTTTTGAACGATTTGGAGATTTTTTTTAATGGTTGCCCTGTGCTTTTTAAATATGCCGATGATTCCACTATTCTTTCACCTATCACTAGGAATAGTGACCCGTCTGCCGACTTAGTAGGACAGTTCTTAACATGGTGTAAAGACAATAGAATGGTCTGCAACCCTTGCAAATGTAAAGAGCTGGTTGTTAGAAAGAAAAATCATAATGTACTCTACTCCCCAATTAATAATATTCCCCAATGTAATAGCTTCGTTTTACTAGGAGTAACTTTACAGAGTGATGGAAAATTTGATGAGCATGTAAGAACTAAGCTTGTCAAAGCAAACAAGTGTTTACACGTCCTACGAACATTGAGAAAGGAACATTACTCTCAGGCAGAGATTGATCATCTTTTTATATCGATTGTTTTGGCTAATTTTAGCTATGCACTTTCAGTCTATGGGGCATCTGAGTCCGATCTTACGGTTGTACAAAATTTTTTAGACCGATGTCATAAACGCGGTTTTATCTCATTTCCAGTTTTTATCAAGAACCTTTTAAACAAACAAGACAGAAACATTTTGAAGAAACTAAAATCAACGGATTGCCACCCCCTGAAAGATATCATTCCTGTCCAAAAGACATATCTACACAATCTCAGGAAAAAAGGCTGCGCGCGCCCGAAAATTAATACACAGCGCTTTATGAACACATTTGTAAATAGGTTGATATTTAAGCTCCATTTATTGTAATGATATACTTTTTAATTCATAATATGTATGTAGATTTCTGTAGTTTTTTCAATTCATTGTAACATAAGATATGTAGTTTTATCTTATGATGGAATAAAGACTTTTATTTTATTTATTACTTCTTTTACTAAGAAGTCAGCGGTCCGTTGTCGCGCGACTCTCCTACTGTTTTCTCCATTGATCGTCGGCATCCATGCTTCTGGGATTTCTTTTCCACTGTCCCTTTTAATGTAGTTAGGGTGAAGTCTTACGTGAATCGCCTCTTTTCCATAGTTTTTGAGAGATATGGAAGAACTTGCAGCTTGTAGAACAAAAAGTCTGTCAGTTTAGAAGAGAACAAAAATCAGGAAATTCCTGACAGCTAGATTAGGATCGTACGAGTGATAATTAACACATCTATTAATTAATCTCTGTCGGTTTAGACCGCTGAGCAAGAATAATTAAGGTACGTGCGAAACCTTCGCTGATTTAACTGCTTTCTACTGTCTTGCCGATAATTTACAATTACAAAAACTGCATATCCTGACCAGGAGCCCATAGGCTCCTGTCCTGATTGAGTGTAGCCAAGGTGTTGATGGTCCAGTCAACCCAAGCTTTTCCTTGTCTCCTGATCCATGGAGGGATTTCACCTGGATGGTTACAATGTACTCCTGACTTAGGAGAGTTCAGTCACAATAAAATTTTATTGGGGACTAGGGACGAAGCCGAGCAATCTGGGGCAGAGGCTGGGTACTGACATTGAGTTAAGATGGCGTCGGCGTGTCTCATATTGTTTTGCAGTTCCGTAAAGTTGCAAGTAAGTTAATTTAATTCTGTAAAATACGACCAAGTTGGTTAGAAAAGGCTTGTTCACACAACACTTCCCTCTCGTCCTGAAAGATACTCCGATAGCGAAAGACGTTACATAGATATTTACTTACAGTCTAGATATAGTAGTTGTATTTAAACTCTCGGTTGACCGAGTTTGACCGAGTACTGAAGAGAACACCAATTCATGTTCTCTTAGATGAAATGAAGCAAGTAGCAAATAGCCAATACCCTTACTGTACCAAAGAAAGTAAGCCGTGACAAATAGAAGGATGGTAGAGTCGAGCGAGTCGAGAGCAAAGAACAATTCTCGTCACTCCCCGCTCTTTCTTTATCATCTGATTGGTCTTTTTTTTCCCGGAGTGGACGGCTAGTTTATCAATCTTTTTCCGCCTGCTTCGGAATGATTTTTATGATTACACGCACAAAAGGTGTTAAGGCGCTTCACATGTTCACATGAGATTGTTCATTCCAGATTACCAAGAGATTATAAACTATAATCTCTTGAGATTACCAAAGAAATAATATGTTGCTTTGTTCTTCAATAGGAAAGAACATTTATGAGACACCAAGTTAGTTTTACCAAGAGACGATCATTGATGGATGTATTGTCTCTCTCTGAAAAAAAGCCATCGCTCCTACGACCAATACATATGTAACTTTGTGAATAGTGCATTTTTTAGTCGTGTTGTAATATCCCTTGTGGAACAGAAATACCAAGAGGGAAGAAAAGAAGTAAATATGTATTGGCAATCGATCACTTAAAGGTCAATTACGCTGTAGTTGATCCTCTCTTGACGATCATCACAGTTTCCAATGGAATGTGATTGACATTAATATCCTCATGTTTTCAGAAAATTTTGGAAAAAAATGACAGAAAACTAATTGCGTCGGTCAATGGAATTTTCAGTAAACACGTTTTTGAACCACGAGATCGTAATCTTCACCTGCGGTCATCCACTTACTACGTCATTTGTTTACTTCGCGTACGTGGAATAATTAATTTTTTCATGCGCTGCTGATGTAAACTCGGAGTATTTTTGCACAATTCTAGAAGCCTTCCAGAAGCAAGGTCGCAAGCACGCACATTTTGTCGGGAAGTCCCATCAGTGAACGGAAGAATCATTTTTGTCGACAGAAGCAATTTTGCGTCCTGATCATCCAGTTTCGATCAGGTTTTCGAATGTGTGAAAAGATCAAACAATCACGCTCGTGCGACACAATAGCAACAAAGCACTGAGGCAACGACAAATCAAATGGCAATGCGCGGTGTATTTCACGAACTAATGATAGGTATGTTGCTTTAAAAGTGATTTTCAATAAGTCTTTTTAACTCCGTGGCTTAAAGAATCTATTGAGAAATCTGTCAATTGCAAACGAAATCTTCCCGTCACGCCAGAACACCGAAAACGCGTTTGTTGCGAATCTTGTTTGAATCACGCGTGGTCTTGGAGCTGGACTTTTCTCATCAAAGAAAACACTTTAAAGCTTTACACAAGTGCATAACTGTTCTTCTTTCCGGCTGTGAACATTTTTTTTCATAGCAACAATATTTCTGTCGTTTTTATGGATGAAAACATGTCACTTGTCACGAATGGTTTTCTCCACAACGTGTTCAACCACAAGAAAGACGGTTCGAGTGATCTTGTTAGCTTATCAGCCAAATAAAAAAATACCCTAAGATTTGCTCAAATTTTGCATTTCTTCTTTCCAATAAAACACAAAAAGTTAACTTTATAGGGACTGTGAAGCTGACGAAAAATCAGCAAGAAGGTGTTTGGGTCAATTTTCTTTAGCTCTGAATATTAAGAGCGAAACTTGACAGGGTTATTTTTGTTGTCATTTGCCGACAAGTCAACAGATCGCAGTGTTTGATATGTGTACTTTGTCTATTTGCAATTTGACACTAGCCAAACGTGTACAGGCCGATGGTGCAAGGCTTCTATCGTTACGATGAAGGTTTAGTTTTCAATTTGTAAGTTCCCGACTTTCTTTTCCTCAGGCAATAAAGTGAGCCGTTATAACTCGTTAGATTTTGTTGATAATAATTCGCATTTTGAACTGAAATGGAAAAAGGCACCACGTAGTGTTAAGGACGAAAGAGGCATTTGTTTGGAAGCAATACGTGATCAAGGAAGGGGAAAGAGGTATCATGAAGCTTCCTGCAACATTCAGGTACTAATATTGTTTATATTTTGGTAATGTTCTCTCGTATTTCATGAGTTTATTGTACTTCGTACTTGAGAATCTCAAAACAATATACATTTAGACGTTTTAAATTGAATTTCTTCGAGGAGTGTCGCAATGGTGTGGTGGGCGATCGACGATCGCTTTTCTATCGAGATTATCACAATAGAAATTCAGTCACGTTTTTCGGATGTAAACACGTGTACGCTCAGAAGGTCTGAATGTATATTGTGCATGAACTTGTAAATTCATCCATTATGTGCAAATATTTTGTTCTCGTTGTATCGATTGCTCAATAACACCTCCGTCAGCCTTTTCAGCACAGGCATTGGTCCTTTTCTTTTTTTTTTTTTAAGTTGGAATGCATGTGGAAAGGTCACCAACATGAAAGGTGACAGCTCTGCATATTTTCAGCGTATTAAAAGATTGATGTTTACCGTGAAACTGTCGCTTTGTTGTTATTCCCTTTATCCTTTGTTCTATTTATTTGAAAACTTTCTTTGTGGTGATCGTAGCTCCTGCCTTTTTCCATGTTTCATTGTTGCTTGAATTACTCAGAGCACTTATACGCATTTGACTTCATTGCTAAAAATTTAATTAACAAGAGAGATTCATGAGAAAATCGTTCATTGGAATGTATAGGGTATATGACTTTTTAGGATTCATCTTCACTACTTAAGCATTTCAACCAGGATAGTTATTCAACGGAAAGAAATGAAAACTAGATTCTAGAGTTTCAAAAATAATTTACTTTCTGAGATCTTGAAAAAATTTCAAAGATCCGTGACCGGAACCTATAATAGACATTGTAATATTAAATAGTTGACTAACAGAGAGATTGTTTTTAAAATAATTGATTAGTTTTTTAGGGTTGAATTAAAGCGCACAGGTTCTTAAATGTATGCATCCGAATGATTTTAAATTTTATTGTCTCTTGAGGTGATACTAATGTTACGACCCACAAAATTAGATAAAGTTCAGAAATAATGGTGTGCAGTAGAATGTGACTCGAAATTGATCTTAAGCTGGACAAATTTAAACTTAAATAACCTCTCTTAGAACAAATCGTACGAAGAGTCTGAAACTTTGTGGTTAAAATGACAATGAGTTTACCACAACTTTTTGGTTGAAAATTCACACAATTTGTTGGGCCACACTCAACTAATAATTCATTCATTTTTCTCCTGCTAGAAATACTGTTAAATGTTGCTGCCTTAATTTTGTAACTTAACTGAGAGCACTTTTTGGGATTTTTGGATTGATCTTGAACACTAGTGATTGCATCATGAAATTTACTCAAAAAGACACTTTCTCATAAATTGAAGGACGTAAGCTCCCTTCTTACAAATCTAGTTTTTTTTCCTTTGACCTCTCTTGTATTTTTTCCTCTTCTTTTTCTTTTTTTCTCTTTCTTTTGCTTTCATTTTTCAAACTCCTTAAAGAATTTTGTGCCATTTTGGTTTCATGTGTTGTTTCAGAGTCCTTACCCAACAGTGATAGGTGATTTCATCACATCCCCTTTATTCCTTCATTTCTTCATTCCATTGTTTAAATTAGTTTTCACCATCAAAATACTCAGAAACCATTCTTTTTGTTGATACTTGAACTGTGAAAATTGACCAATACAATAATTTTTTTCTTTAAAAGGGACACAACCCAATCATTTGCCATAAATAAAAGACAATGTACATAAACATGTTAGGTTTTTTTTTGTTAATTTTATTTTTGATACGTTTGTATGTTGTTGTTAATTATGAGCTTTAATTTCTTACAAAGCAGACTTACAGAATGTTAACCTACACCAGTAATTTCACCCTAACACCACCATCAGCAGCAGCAGCAGGGGGCAAGATCAAGATGCAGGACAGTAGCAATCATCCTGCTACAATGGTGGCCATGATTCTGCCAGCAGCTGTATGTTTAGTGGTGGTGATTGCCTTGCTGTTGTATCATTACTATAGGAGAGCATCAGGACCAGTCTGGATACCTAAGGTATTAATGAACTCAAGTCATGTACTTGCAAATTATGCATCTTGAAAGAATTATGTCATGTATCTATTAGAGGGACTACTGGTATTACTGTGAAACTGAGAAAACCATGACACCAGAAATATTTGTGTAAAGGCCCTTGTATACAAGAATATAGCTGCTACTGAAATAATGAAAGTACAATTTATTTAACTTAATGGTTTCCTTACAGCTGTGTGGGATAAGTAGTTTTTCCAAGCAATTATTGAAAGGTTTTGGATGATTGAAGGTAAATTCAAAGCGATTAACAGCAGTCACAGCTTGAGAAGTTGTACTCGCTTAAAGGCAAATTGTACCATCTAATTAAGAAAGAATGACACATTATTGTAATGCTGCAGAACACAATTTGTAGATTTACATAATTTCGACTCGTGGAAATTTTTGTAATCTGTGTTAATGCTGTTGCTCTTGCATCAGTATAGACGACAGAAATGAAAACTATGGAAACCGCAAAAATAATTAATACAATCTTTTGGTGATGAAAAGTTCACCAAAGTCATAGAATTTGACAGCTTCTCTATAGGCAGACAGGGAGAATTCAGATTCGGTATGGTGCGTAAATATAAAAGACATCATTTTTTTTCGTTTTGTGTTGAGCTCTTTTAATCGAAGTCGTGTACGCATTTGAAGTTTTCAGTTTATAGGGTAATTCTCAGCGCAGATTTCATTCACTGATCCTTTTTTTCTACCACTCAGGATGACCACTTATCAGTAGGAATCCTTGTGGTTTACACATGTACATCAACAGGAAAGCTTTTTATTATTTTTTCCAGCTTGCCTCCATACGCGGTCGTTACCGCACTATGAGTAATGAAGATCAAGCCAGTCCAGATAGTTTCATAATGGGATTCACTAACCCGATCACAGAGAGCTCAGTGGATTGTTTTGACAAGGCTGATGGTAAAGTTACTATTTTGGGTTACAGGCCACTCCGAGAGGACGCTGACAAATATGGCTTTAAAGGTAAAATATATGTTGTGTTTCTGTCAGGAAAACTTCGAAAATCGAGGGACAGTGCGCGAGAAACTAATATTTTCACTATCTTACCTAAATTAGAGAGCTCTCGTCAAAAAGGAAAAGGAGAAAAAAAAACACAACAACTAAATCACTGGCCGAGTAACATACCTTCTCTCTGATGGCACTTTCTTGATTGTGCTAAATTAACAGTAGTGTGACGTTTCGTAGAACGATAGTTTGGATTTTCTTACTCGATTCACTTTTTTTGCTGTAATATGTTGGTAATGATTACTGATACAAGAGAAAATGAGTTGATTTTATGGATTTCTAACTTTTGTTACTAAAGGGTCCTTTTTTTGTTTCCGATGGAATATTTTTGTCGTTGTATCTAGCAACTATATAACACCAAATATCTTCGTTCAGTCAACAGAAAACGTAGCAAAATTCAAAATTTTATCTAGTTAATAATTAGGAGGTCTTCTGATCAGTGTTAGGGCGCCGCTCGTCACTTCAACTCATTTTCCATTGGTGCGCGCGCCTCTTCGTTCGCTCGTGCGCTTCCTTTTTCCGTCATCAATAGACACACCTGCGCATGTTAAATGACAAGTCTGAATAACTTTCAGGTTACAGCCAGCACTTCAAACATATGTTCCCGCGGGATCGTTTGGTGTTTGGTACTGAACTCGGGACTGGGTGGTTTGGAAAGGTGAGTCTAAAAACAAAAACAAAACAAAACAAAATCGGAAGAAACATCATAGTTGACCTCAAAACGGTTGTCTTTTCACGGTATCGTTTGGTTGGTGTGATGCGCACTTCTTTCCAGACATTTTAAAAGAACATTATTAGCAACAACAGGTTCTAAAATAATTGTGGTCTCATATTGTTAACCATTTTACAATTGAAATGACACATACCCTCCATTCCCTTGAGGTTTATGAAGCAGATGCACTTCGCGTTAAAACAGGGTTGAGAAAAACAAAAGTGATGGTGAAAGTAAGTAGATTTGAACCGTTTCTGTAAGACTATCTTCCTTCATAACATGTAGTTTGTAGAACTTGAATAAGTCACTGTGGTGTTGTTTAACTGATTCGTTTTGGACTCATTCAACTCAAGGAACTGCGCAAACATTCTGACACAAAAGCCAAGGAAAGTTTCCTCAAGGAAACGGATATTTTAAGGTTAGTAACTGAAATCAACAAATGTGTCTTTTCTCTCATTTCACAAAAAGCTGTAAAAAAATGTCTTTGTCATTTATTTCAAAGAGTTCGAAAGTTTGACGGAAAGTTGGCCTTTTTTTGGCACTGGTTTATGAAATTGGAAAGTTGAAACAAAATACTATTTAATGCCGTCTGACCAAACAGTAATTATCTACCTCAACTTCACCTAGCGTGACTAAATATCATAATTATTTACAGTGTTTAAGGTGAACACTATATGATTTTTATTCCAATTTTTCTTTCAATCAAATAGGTGCGTTGAGCACAAAAACGTTTTGAGTGTTTTAGGACAGTCAACAGAGCAGGAACCATTTCTGGTCGTTTTGGAACATTCTCCTTTGGTAAGATAGAAATCTATGTTGTAGACCTCCTTCAAATGCTTATAGAAATTCTTCATTTGTTGAATATCTTTTTTGTTACCTAACAGGGAGACTTGAAGAAATTTCTTCTGGATCAACGTTCCAACAGGAAGCGGGATGGTGTTCCGCTACCTTTGCGCATGTCTATTGATATCGCCTCTGGACTTCATTGCTTACATGCAAATTACTATTACCATAGGTGTGTGAGTTTTTCTTGTGTATAGTAACGACTACCTGCATATAAAGATTAAATTAGTCGGAAAACTTAGTCAAGAGAGAATATAATACTTGAGAAATGGGGTAACAAATCTTTATGGGGTCTTACTACATTGCTTCAGTATTAAACTTGCATTACGTACCACGCTGACAGCCTCTTACCGTGTAACGTGAAAAACTCAGGTTTTATTTTGCGACTAAGCGGTTTTCGATTTTGATGGAGCAAGTTATTGCAGTTTGAGACGACTGGAAGCAGTAGAATATTTACGTGAAAAGAAGCGTGATATTTTTAAATTTTCTAACTTGAAGATTACGAATGGACACCTTATTTGCTTGCAGATTTATTAATTTAATTGTGTCTTGTGAATTTTGCGCCTATTGTTTTGTGGGGTTATTCGGCTTAAATTTTGTTTCTGCGAATGGACGACCTTCTACGAAATCCACAAAAATATAAACCCTGTTTTTTTCTGTAGCGATGTTAAACTCCGTTTACACCTGTCCCGAACATTCTGGCAAATTTTCCTGTTGTTAAATAACCTGCAAGCGACCTTTTCTTGCAGTTTGTGGTCGGGCTCAGTAGCTTTTGATCTCTCTGGTTTCTGTGATAACTGCTTTCAGCGAGTTTACTTAACTTTTATTTACTACAGCTATATTTTGGATAATTGTTACTTAATGATTTGCAATTTTGTTTTAGTGACCTTGCTGCGCGAAACTGTTTGGTGTTTCCTGATTTGTCCGTGAAAATTGGTGACTATGGAATTGCAAGATGTAATTACAAGGTGAGATAGGGTCATATGGTTCAAACCTCGTGGAAAGCCTGAATTTTCTTCAACATTTAAGTTCTGCAATTCAGTAACACTTCTGACAATCATTCATGTATTTTAAGTTGCAAGTGCACCCTTATTTCAATACTTTTAAAGTTTAGGCCCAAACGCAAAGGCACTTTTTTTTTTGTCTCAAAAATGTTTTGCCATCTTGAAATGTGCATTCCTTGGAGACAGACTTCACTTTATGAGATTGAATTTTATAACCAATGTCGTTGCGTTTTGGTAATGACTGAGAGTTTTGAAAAGCGTGGTTTATGTATGGTTTCAGAATGACTACTATGACAGACCACAAGCCCCAAACACCATCCCTATTAGATGGTTAGCGCCAGAGTGTGTGGCCTTTCAAGAAGACGGAACCTTGGTGAATAAACTACCATCAAGTCAGGGAAATGTTTGGTGAGTAGCAGTGTAAAGTTCACGGACTTGGTCAGCTGTTTGTGGGAAAAGGAGGATTCAGAGTTTTTGTAGAACTCGTGGAACATAAGGGGACCAACCAAGGCGTAGATTGGACCATTTTGTTTCTCATCCAATCGTTTACAGAGTCAGGAGACACGTGACGTAAACATTATATCCCCCTTCCCTAACCCACTTCCTTTTGTGATGGTGTAGCAGACTTTTGTCGAAGTTAGGTTTGAGATAGACCGCTTTCGCGCCGATTTACTATAGCCATCAGGTGTGGGCTAACTTACTGCTCTTCGTTTCGCCATCGTAGAATAGAATAGAAGAGATTCGGTGGTTTTACGAATAAGTGGTCTCCTACGATGTAACAGAGAGGAGAGAGGCCTTGAATCTGTTGAGAAAGTGCGAGTTTGATATTTGTTGATTTTGCAGGTCATTTGGAGTAACACTTTGGGAAATTGTAGAAGGTGGTAAGCAACCATATGAACACTTGTCAGATGAAGAAGTGTTACAGAGTGTGATACAAGATCAGCTGTATAAGCTGCCTGAACCGCACAACAAAGGAAATGTTCTGGACTTACTGTAAGTGCCCACTGCTTATCTTGATCAAACTTTGTGTTAAGCTCTGAACTCAGAAAATCCTGTGTGAACAAAGTAAGTGAACCATTGATTGGTTTTGAGTAACGCTAGACGTGAAAAAAAAGTCATCGGCTAACTGTTTAGAATTATCATGTGTGGCGAGCTGCAATGACGTTTAAAAGTCTTGGGACTTTTAACGTGATATAACTGAAATCGAATTCTTCCTCCCCTCCCCCCCCCCCTTCAAACAATACCAAGACGTAATTACTGTTTAGTTTTACCAACATTCCAACATTGTTGGATTGTTGGGGGGGGGGGGGGGTGGAGGTTCTGTGTACACACCTGAACTGGCAAAAAGTGCTCTTTTGTAATATATTTGGATATAAGATATGTTTTCAATTATTGTAGAAAGGAGACCTAGAGTCTCAGAGTGGTTTCGTATTTAAATGCCTTCTATATTAGAGAGGAAGATTGGGGTCTTCAAGTCGTGGTAACTCTTCCCAGGGTCATTAAATAGTTAATGAGATTTTAAATTCTTACATACGTGGATCCGTAAATTCTTATCACAAGTGATGTAATGAACTACAGCAAATATTTCGAAAACATCGAGTATTTACAAATTACTAGTTTCAAAGTTATTTGTGATTATGACGTAAAATGTTGTCTTTTTAGTTTATATTGCTTGGATAACTATGTGACGGTGGCATAGGGCTGAGATGAAGTCTCTCGTTAATAATAGGCTTCACGTCCAGCCCTCTACTTCTGTTACAAATCTTCCTTTCGCATAAAAAGATGATTAAAAAATGTTGCTTTTAAACACGTGTGATCTTAGCTTTAATGTAATAAAGGCATTTAGCAACAGCACATATTTTTTTTTCGTATAATTTACGCAGGTTTTGCACCTAGAATTCGCGGGTAACCATTTAAAGTCCTCGGTTTACTCAGACCTCATCCACATCCCATTCGAAATTGTGCCCTGAAAAACACCCTTCTTTTGCAGATATGAGCTGATGCTTCAGTGCTGGGTAGAACCTGACAGAAGACCTTCGGTTCAAAAACTCGAGTCAACGCTGATGTCTTTGATGTCGGGCCACTCTGTACCCTGTCTTACGACTAGTGATAACGTGAAACAACGAACGGCACTTCTCGAGAGTCAAGGTTTGTTTGGCTGTTACCGATACTGACTTGAGCAGAATTGGTATTTTCCGAAAAAAGAAAAACATTGCACAAATCTCTTTGTTAGCGATATATTTAACTGACCGTGTTAAGTGGCTCGTTCCTAAGTTAAAGTTTGAGGTTCATTTGGCGGCGGACTACTTCAAGGATTCAGTTCCGCTCATGTTTTCCTTAAAACTTAACTCTTTGACCTCTAAGAGACTAATTTGTCCTGACAGCATCACCGCTGAATCAAACATCAAGGTCGTAAGAATAATGGAAATGATCCCCAACTAAAAAAGCTCTTGACTTTTTATTATTATTATTTTTTTTATCAAATTCTCGTAGTCAGCACTTTAGGAAGTGTATGGAGAATAGTTTGGAGAACATGCATACTGATGTTAGGGTGTAAGGTTTTACTGTTTGACTTGTGTTGTCAGATGCCAAATTAATAAATTGCATGGTTGAAAGCAGAATTGTTAATTGAAAACGTCATTTTCACCTTTGATTTTAGCTTCTCCTGACACTAAAGGTAACGCACAGCCGATCGCCGTGGTTCGTCCTCTTCGCCTCGAACAAGATGAACCAAATTCTAATCATAACGGAGTCCACCAGATTAACTCTAACGATCATGAACCGACTTCATCCGATGTGGAAGTAACTATTATTTCTTCAGAATCACCACCGCCAGTCACATACATCGGAAATCCCTCGGAAGAACTCGGGGATTGTTCAGAAAAAGCCGAAAGTCCTTCATCGGAGGTGTCATGTGTGGATTCCCAAACGTCAGTGATCGTACATCCAGAGGATCATGAGTATGTGATGGTGCCTGGTGAAGTCATCCGTAGAAGAGGATCCATTTTGAAGAATCCGAACGCCCCAGTGAGTGATTTTGATAATTCCTACATTCTTTTAGAGCGAGTTATATTTTGGTTTCCAATAGTTTGGAAAAGAATTGAAAGCAGAGTTCGTTGTGAATATCACTGAGGTTTTCGGTTTGTAGCTTCTTTTGCTAATTCTTCGTTTTTTCTGAATGGATATTCCCTCCACTAGAGCTACCTCTTTACGTTGCCCAAAATCCACCAGCTACAGAAATAACAACTTTTGGACTATTCCTTTTTTTGTCAACAGTGGTGTTGAAATGTAGTGAGTAAACTTCTCAAAGGTTGTGAGAGGAAAAGCTGGTTTTTTGTCTCGTTTGTATGTATGGTACTTTTAGCGGAATTCCCGTCTATCCCCTCTGCATGAACATTGAAAATCACAACAGTGATTGAATAGAAATGCTTACACATCTCATATATTTTTCTTTATTTTCTCTTCTTTCCAGTCAAAGCCTCCCAAGGTGGTTCATTTTCCAGTCAACATTCTTGCCCTGCGAACTGTTCACAAGTATGAAAGGATGGACTCCTTTGAAGAGGATGAAGCAGACGCTAACCCTAGAACAGATGACGAAGACGGAGAAGAGTCTGGGGGAAGCAAATCTAAGTTTCCTGCAGAAAAAGACTTTGAAAGCCTTGATTCAGAATTAACTGCAGTCAACGGGACAGATTTGGTTAACGAACCGCCATTATCGCCGACTGAAAAGAAGATTAGAATGGCTGCTCGGCGGAAGAAACTGCTCGAAGATGGCGATAAAGAGTGGGTAACTGCAGTGGAATCGAATCCAGACCAACCTGCGTAGGTTTGGAAGAAGTTTGTTGGACTCCTCTTTATGGACCAAGCAGCAAGGCGATCCCAACCGATGAGCGTTTGGAGATGGCGGCAAAGTGCGACAAGACCCTAACGATCAAATTTTGCACCAAAATTGTGACTAACGTAGTTTAACGAGAGATCGATAGACCCAGACTGACTTCCATCGAAAAAGGTAGTTTATTAATACGAGTGGCTCCCCTCTGAAACACTGCAGTATATTTCATTAGAGTTTCGATATCGGCCCCATTTGATTGTTTAGAAGGTCGATTATAATCATCACATGATGTGAATCAGTATTTTGGATACAAGGTTAACTGTACCGCTAGAATTCTGAATATTGGTACTTTCAAATCGAAAATACAATTACAGTTTAAGAGGAAACGCATCAAAAACCCTTCATTAAGTAATGAATATTGTGTGTCATATCGAAAATCCTCATGCTGTGGAAAAATTTGAAAATGTTTTTATGGGCTTTGATCTAAATTCGCCCGTTTTAAGCTTGATTTCGATGGTAGAATTGTCTTTGCTACAGAAATCGTTTGACTTCCATCAAATTGATATGCACATGGTGTTTTAGTCGTATAACTTCTATTTCGAACAAGTTTGCACGAGTATTTTATCGAAAACGTGATTGCAATTATGTTGATCACATCACACTTACATTGGAGTATATTTTCTTAATGAGTAACTATGATAATTTGCTTAAAGAAAGAGAGAGAATTTATGTGTAAAATTTTAGTAAAATAAAGGAACAAGTTCTTTGTAGTCTTTATTTTCTAGTGTTTGTCCTTGGCGTAAGAATCAGTTTTCTAAGTAGCTTGATAATATGCATGAAACACTTCTCCATTCTGATTGGGCTAGAGAGATGTAGTTTTCTGGCAACACACTGGAGAAGAAAGGTAATGCAGAGCATGAAGTAATTTCGTGTATTGAACTTTTTTGCGGCGTAAAAACTTTAAAAAAAAATTTGGAAATTTTTGACTGAACGTATAATGAAGGGTTCGTGATTAATTATTTATGCAGATGACTCGCACACTCTGCTTCTGTATGCTTACGAAAAGCTGTCTCGAAAGGTTTATCATTATATCTTTGTAATTTTTTTATAAGCTTTTGAATTGCATTGAGCCAGTAGGTTCGTCTTTGAAATTATACACGTACCCGCCCTTACCAGCAATCAACCATCTTCACGTAAATCTTTGTTTCGGTCAATTATTCTCGGCTGTATTTTTGTTGAGAGGGAGGGACGGAAAGGGAACGTAAAATAAAGCAGTTTCTCGTTAACAAGAGACCAATGTCTTGGAGAATCGTGCAAAATTCTAAGGCTTTATTTACTCGCTAATATACAAAAAGCTCTCAGCTGAGAGGTTGAAGTGATATTCTGTTATCTTTTGAAGCGCTGAAGCACAGGGAAAGAAAAAAAGGCAACTTTCAACTCGCACAGCTTGGAAGCAACGATTTCAAAGCATATGGGGTTGTTCACTTCATGTGCAAAATTGATATGGTATCGCCGCCGGTAAGGAGCAATGTGTGATCGTTCTACAGCGATCAAGTTAACGTCACCGTATCGTGTTTACGTGATTCATCGGTTTTTTACGTCTTTACTAGGCAAACAAAGTGAATGGTGGCTGGCAGTGATGTGATTGGTAATATTTCAGAATCTTTCAGCCAGCGATGGCTTCGTTGTTTCAGACTGAAGCTAAGAATCTCTATATATTCTTGGATAATGTAGCCGAAAAAAAAAGGATTTTTACATATTTGTTTCGTTTAATAAAATAAAAATCTATGTCACAGAAAATGGTTGCTTCATGGGGCGAATTTTCATCTCGGTATAGTTGATTGAAGTGTCGTAAAATTTCCACTCATCCCACTGGGGTGGATTAGAATTCAAATTAGCACGACCACAGTTGTTGAGCCACCAGCCAGACAGACTGCTTATAACGGCACAGTTTGCCAGATAATTGCCATCATTGTCTCTGTCACCAGTTGAAAATTGCATGCCATCTTCGACAAGCGCCATGTTGCTGTTACCGTTGATTGCGTTACCTATTGTCCCTGTCATGTTCCTCCCTACGCTGAGGCGGTAATTATCACGTGGGCCAGATATTGAAAAGTTCTCATAAACAGCATAACCTTGCGCGCCTGCGCTTGCCTTGAGCTCTATTCGCAGCTGTACAGGAATTGTTGTTAGGCGTGACAAGTATCGATTTCCAATCCAGAATGAGCCAAACAGAGATCCAAAGCCTGTTTCGTAATCCGACCAGTTCTTGGAGAATAACACGCCAAATGGACTGTTACGTCTCTGCACAACAAGCCATCCTCCACCATCTGTAGTTTGATCACAGTAAACTGATATTCCAAATGCTTGATCATCCGGTGCCACTCGCTGAGCACCGGTCGATGGCACACCAAGGTCATACAATTCCTTGCAGTTGCGAGCTGTGGAATATAATTAAAATCATGAAAGTAGCTAAGAACCGCAAGAACAAAGCGAGGAAAAATGCCTGACAGTTTTAAATTTTTGCTTCACTCTCCGATTATTCACTGTTTTTCTTGCATTCTTGCAAGCAAATTGCCAAATATGGAATTTCGAGCTAATTATCAGCTTTTTTAAAAACTGTTATTTCTTCGTGTTAGTGTTCAATGGATAGTTAAAACTCAAACGTTTCAGTGTGCCTTCAGTTTGATTAAAGGTTTCCTAGGTTTTCCTTTCCCAATTTGTTGGGTGGGATACTACTATTAGGTGAGGAGTGATAATGCTGATTTGCGTGAATGGCTGACTACTCCAGGAGGTAGACTCAACATCGCCAAATGAAATGCCTTGCATATTTACGCGAAAAAAACAAAACAAAACAAAACAAAAAACAATAACAGTTAATGCTAACATCACCGTAATATGTTAGAGTAGTTGGTCCATTGCTTTCTGTTCGTCATTTTCGGCAATAATTAATACGAACAATAGATATCATACCTTTCGGCCTTTCACATTGTTTACCGCGGAACAAGTTTGTACACTGACAGTGAAACATGTCTCCATGACACGTGTCCACGCATTTCCCGCCGTTATAACAGGCGTACTTTGCACACCCTATAGGCTTCTGTGGGAGGTAATATAGTTGAGTACTTTTCTAAATTCACTAAATACCATAGCGTATTTCGTGGGAAACTGCGAGCATGTCCTTTATTTTCAGTATTCCTTGCATTCTGTTAAGTAAAATAGCAATCAACTATTTTACACTTTGTTTTAGCATAGTTTTATTAGAGGAAAGCCCAATGCCATATTAATACCCTGACGAAGGGCGAACGTTCAAAACGTCACTTTAGAAACTCTTTACGGATGTCGATTTGCATTAACCACTCAGTTGAGTATATACCCCACCAACTCAGCACCATAGTTTCTTTCAAAACTTACTCCATTTTTTCATTTTAACCTTAGCTTCTTACTGTCGAAATTTCTGGGATTGTTATATATGCTGTTTAGGCTGCAAAAGTTATTCGAACCTTTTTCGTTCGTCGCAACGGCAGTTCCACCCTCAGGTAGTAGAGATACAAAATGTTGATAAGAGCGGATTCTATTGAATGGATACTACTTTTTTCACCCCATTTTAATACAGGGAACAAGCTTTACCGATTTAAAAAACGGAACTAAAAAAAGACTATCTTATTCGTGAAATAACCATACGAAATCAAATTGTTAATACATCACCTTCTGTGCTTGTGGAAATCCATAATATTGAAAACCCACTTTCATCCTAAAGGCCTCTGGCTTGGCTTCTTTGGTATGTGAGCTGATCTCACAAGTGTGTCGCTGTGTGTGATTAACTTCGTACTGGTAATTATACGATTTACAGCCATCGCGACTTAAACACCATCTACCGCAGTCGATCTCATCATGTACTTGGTGCCTGATTTTTCAGAAATATTAAATATCAGTATGTAACTGATATTCATGTAATCAAGAAGTGAAATAAAATTATTTGAAATTTATGTCCTTTCAGAGATTGAAGGATCTGATTTCCGGCGACAGTCACATGCACACACACACAAAAGTTTGTCGCCACCTTATGATTTGCATTCATATACTTACGTATCCATTTTGTATCCTATTAGAGCTCTATCTGTTAAGAGGCAAAGAAAAGCAACAGAAGAAAAATTATATATCTAATAAATTGAGATAATTTGAATAGGTTTTAAATATATGGATCTTTTCTGCTAACTTATTTCATCACTTAATTATTCTGGATATCACAAAAACCTCTTCCAATAATTGTTTATAATAACAATAATATTAATAATTATAACGTCTATAATATAAGCTAAGTAATAATAACTATTATAATGATTAATTAAATGATAACTACAATGATACTGTTGATGATAATAGTGATAGTCAAGTGATACAGTATTTATGTTGATACTAATGAGAACAAAAATGATGATATCACAGATATAATAACAGTAATAATAATGTGTCCCTCCACGAGGACTGTGCCGTTCCGACTTAAACATCTTTTAGGGGAAGTACAGTTGTGTCCATAATGGCGAAAGTTGACAGTATACACAAAATATTAAGATATTAAGAATAGCAAGGCCCGTAAAGATCTCCGGTTTCGCGTGATAACTTCAACCTTCACGCCTCGAGAGGCAACGACTCGCGAATAGGATAAGGATTATACACTTCGCAAATCAAACTGATTAAGCCTATTATTACTATTATTATTATTATTATTATTACTGTTATTATCATGATTATTTATATTGATGACAGCTATCATCGGGTCTTCCGACCATCTATACCGAGTTTGTTACAAAGTGCGACAGCTTACTTTGTTGCAAAGTGCGATGCTGGTTTTCACGTGACGTCACTAAATTTCAGACTTCAGAACTATTGATCCTCCTGAGATTTTACTTTCATGATGTATTAGAGCAGCTAAAAACTAATATTCAGACAAATTTTCACTCCAAATGGGTTCTTGGTTTAGTGATAGACTACTCTTGAATTTCTAAGCTTTTGCGTGACGTGGCCTTTACATGACGAGCGAGAGAGCTGTTATGTTGGTTTAAAAGGTGACTTATTTAGGGAAATTCAGCTATCTGAACAGTTCTTGTATTAGAATAAAGTATTATTGTTACGTTTATGAGTTCTTAGAGAGATAAATTCACGCTTTTGTAGCAAAACTCAGTGACAGATGTTTCTGCTGGTTTCCGGCCGCCATGTTGGTGCCCATCTAGGTGGGCACCAGCATGGCGGCTCCATACAAATCTCTATAAATTTGGGAAAAACGTTTCTCCTCATATCTTCCGTAAGAAAAATTGCTGTGACCTGAATCTTGGCGAGAGTCTTTACATATCTAGCTTCTTTCTATTTCCAGATTCTAGACTAAATCGATTGAACAGTTTTTATTTTTTATTTTGATCTATTTTGAATGGCGTGACACTGAAGTTTGACGGTTATTATTCACAATTCAAGAATATTTACAAAATACAATTGGTAAAGTTAATATACGATATTTCATAAAATTCAAAATCATGTATAATACAAAAGCATTTAGCTTGAAAATTTCCCTGAAAAAAAAATTTGACGGTTATTATTGAGTAATGTCAATGTGAGAACACTTTATGAAGGACGACTCTTTCTGATGAGCTATTATTTTTTCCCCTATAATATTGGCATCAATTTGTCATCAGCAGTGGAAATCGAACATCTAACAACGCAGAAAAAAAGCCTTGAAAATAAATAATTCAACCAACGAAACATTTACTTTCTTCGCAAGAACTACCGCGTCATTGGATTTTCTATATCCTTTTCAAAATCATATCGCAAATTCCAAATACACAATAATAAGGAAGAGGTATCCTTGCCTTTTTCTGATACTTGAAACATTCCTGTCCTCATGCATTGGTTCCTTAAGACTTCAAACTTCGCAACAGATAAGTCAACTGTGAGCAGCAATCCAAGAACAATAACTTCTACATGCATCACACCGAACTGAGCCTGAGACAGATTAGAACTCTTGGGTTAATATTCAATTCTTGCCCTTTCATTGAAATCTACACGAACACTAGTAGCGTGGCCCTGCAATAAAATAGGATCCTGGTTTGATCTTAATAAAACCAACAGTTTAAAATGTTTTCAAAATTCTGAAAAGCTGGACGCAATCTTTTGAGTAACCAAAGGTTAATTCATTTGCGATTCTGAAATTTTTATTTTCTGAGTCAAAACACAAAATGTGGGATCTGTTTTGTTTATTCACAAGCCGAAAGAAGCAGGAAAATTGAAATGAAACAAGGATTAGGAAAGAATTTCCCATGATCGATGGATGGATCATTCGAACGTCGAGAGAAGAATAATGAAACCCAGGAACGTGAAATTTAACAATCGCGAGTTTGATAGAATAGCTATGATAAACGAAAGGGAGTGCTTCCCTAATGATATCTAAACGGAGTCCAACTGAACCTCTCTTACTTGTTCTTGTATCATTGTCAACTGTTAAAACGAGAAAAAAATTATCAAAACAATTCCTAATGATGACAGTATATTCAGTTAACTATTTATTTCAGACTGCTATACGACAAAGTTCTGTAAAGTGTCATCAATCGTCAGAAAAACCCCAGATGCAGACTGAGCCTGTTTGATCGGTAAACCTTCTGCAGTCAGAGGTGGTTGACCATCTTTTTTTATTCGAGGAAGAGAGAAGAGAAACTTCCACAGGGCTTCCAATTAGAGTAGGATTCTACCTTTTTCATAATTAGAATGAATTTTTACGTGATCTGAAAAACAGAGTCCGTACCTACCGTAACAATAGCGGTTGCCACCTTACTCACACTGCTAAGATTACAATATTTCTGGCCCTGTTTTTTCCTTTCTCCTTTCGATTAAAGCAATAGAAAGCTTTTGACAAATTTCAAGCCTCGAGTTTCCTTTGCTCAATTGACAGGTGCGTTGGTGTTGTGTTTACTGTTTTTGCGGAAGCCGATGGACTTTTGAAAGGTGTCAAGCTTAGCAATAGGTGGCAGGTGAGGGACTAAAATTGAAGTTTCTCTTACCTTTAACTGCCAAAACAGTTTAAACGGATTTTCAATAGTTAGAGATTGATATTACAATGTAAAAATGAAACTGATTATAAAGAGGCTGCACATTTTATAAACGCCTCCTTTTGAAATAAATTTTTTTGACGAGAGACTCGATTCACGTCATCATAAATATACCAAACAGCGTAAAGGAACTCTCATTTTAATTAAAATTGTGTGAAAATTGTGTGAAAATTGTGTGAAAATTGTGAGTCGCTTCATTTCATGATACAAATTTTTAAATTTAATGGCTTTGTTATCTTTCTCATTGTGTTTTTTCTCATATTGTTGTTTTCCACTTTTATGATATCAAGAGAAAATTAATTTTTCGTGGTAATATATGCGTACTTATGCATATATGTATGTATGGATGTATGTATGTATATATTTTTGCTTTTTTAAAGAATGCGCGAATATTATGCGTAATTTGTTAGAGGAAATCTACAACAGGATAAATTGACTCAGTAACTAAAACGAATTTCTGCCAATTGAAAAGTTGAAATGCTAATACGTGATATGAATTTAGAGAAACAAAAGATGAGAGCAGCGGAAACGCATTCATAACAAATTTGAAAATGACAGAGAGTGAAGTTTCGTAGATGAAACCAAACAAATGTTTGTATGTAGAAACAGAAATTGCTTTTGTGACAGGAAGCAGTTTAATTTCGACAAGATTAGTTTCTTGAACAACTAATACAGCGCTTTTTTTTAAGACCATTTGCTCAACACAACAAAGTACTTTTTGTTTACTCATTCACATTTTTAATTTATAATCGAGCCGGCTTCTTTCAAAAAGAATTTTGCAAGACACTTGTTTGACATTTGAATCGAATTCAACATGAAGCTGAATTTAGTTGTGCTTTTGCCTGTCGTAGCTTAAGTACGTTCTTTTTTCCTTAATGTCTGAAATGCATTCGTCGATAACACCGCATGTTTTGGGGAAGGAATTCCGCGTACTCCCAACAATATTCGAACGTCTGACCTTCTCACAGATATTTTTGATGCTCTTCATCTGAGTTCGTGGAAGTTAAGCCTTTTAAACCAGTCTCATGTAAAAAAGAACTTGCCTACTGCCCGGACTGATTCAAAGTTCTAAAACTCTATTTCTTCATCTTCATTGATAGTGACAAATTGGTGTCACGTGGCTCAAATATATTTTTTTCAACGATGATCACAAGACAATTCAATTTTCCTTCCTCTTAAAGGTTTTTTACGAAAGGAAACAAACGATAAGAAGTTATAAAATATCTTCTGTGAATCTGAGATGAAATTGTTCTTAAACTTTCTGTGTAACAATCTGTTTCGACCTTTTCAATGTGGCCTCAGCTCCGTAAACGTGTAACAACAGAAAAGTAGAGTTTGTCCTTACTTTATATAGTAACGAGGTGTTTTTCGCCACCTTGGTAGTAGAAAAAACGATAATATTTATTGAACGGTTCAATAAGCCAATCACATTCAAATTTGTACTTTAAATCAACCAATCATATTCAAAGTTGTAGTTTAAATCAACTAGTCACAACCTTGGTTTAAATCACCGTAGAAACAGTATACAATTTTTTTTACAATTTTCCCTTTTTTGGCTTTTCTTTTTTACTCGGAATTTTTATGATTAACTGGTAGTAAGAGTTCGTGTCGTCCAATTCGATTGGTAATTATACTCGTGATAAACAAATCGGACTCCCGCTGTGCCGTCGTCCGATTTTGTTATCACTGGCATTATTACCGACCGAATTGGACTCCACTCAGTCCTATTACCACTGCAAAATATTTGCTCCTCATTATAAACAGTAAATCTAAAACAAAAAAATTGAAAAAATTAATTTCCCATATTCAATTTTCCATTTCATTTTCCCATTCTCCATTCCCAATTCCTGCTTTTAGTAACATTCAACGCTGAAGTAATGAAGTTCAAAATGGTGTTTTATTTATAAATTAGTAAAAAATCAATCACATAAATTTAATCAGCTTGATATAGCTTCACAAAGAAAATTTATTGTAACTGTCATTTGATACCATCAAGGTACAATTAAATTACAATTTTGCGATGCTCGCTTCTGATATAAAAAACAAGTAATAGGCGGCTTAGTTTTATCATGATAATGAATCATCTATCGAACCTTTGATCTTCTTATTTTTGTTTATCATTTGGATATGGTCGGTTTACCTGTCCGAGTTATCAATTTTTTTTCTTTGTTAAAAATTAACCATGTCGTCCTACATTCACTGCTGTGATTCTTGGCAGTACTCTAACTCGTTTCCTTCAGCATTTTCAAGTTTGCATTCGATTCCAGCTCCCCTCAAAGCAAATGCTGCCCCTGAAACTGTGACACGTGACTGTTGGAGATCTCCAGACACTTTCCGGTTCCGAGATCCAAAGCAGTTTGTTAATGTCCTCCACATATAACGGCGAAACGTTGTGTCTTGAGTAGCATATATAGCAGGATTAACGGTAGAATTTATTGATATGAATACATAAGAAACAACACGGAACACCTTCTCAGAGGAGTTCACACTGGTCTCAATTGTTGCTGTGTCATTTATTAGTAGAAACATCTCAAGAAAGTAGTAGATCAAATTGGGCAGCCAAGATATTCCCAGGACAACAGTTACTACTAACACAGCCTTGGTAACTCTTTTTCTCGATTTAACCATCGTGCGCTGAGCTGTGCATGTGGAGTGGTCAGCAGTGAACCATAATCGGCGTACCACGCGCCCATATAGGATTCCCATAGTTCCTAGCGGAAATAAGCCGATAGCAAACAGCCACATGGCTGAGTCTGCTTTTCCTAGCCAGTCAGGAAAGTCCCATGCACAGGATCGGATTTGTTCATCGTAATGTAATGCCCACGTTTCCGGTAGAAGAAAGATAAAGGACGCAACCCATGAAATGATGATTAACTTCCTCAGCTTTCCTTTCGTCATGCGTCCTCGGGGGTTGTGTGGATGAATTATAGCGACATAGCGTTCCCATGCTATAAAGAGCAATGTGATCACCGCTGCGACTGATGCCACCCACGATAGGTTGGCATGTGTGAAGGTTTTACATAAAATATCTCCAAGCCATCCCCCTGGCTGTTTAAATTCAGTAATAAACAGTCTTCGTGGAATAAAGAACACTGCAAACAAGAGATCGGCGAGAGCGAGATTAGCCAATAAGTAATTCATTGGAGTATGCATCCTACGATTTCGTCGAACCACATGGATTACAAGTGAGTTGCCAAGTAAATTAATGGTGAGCATCAAAGAGAAGACGATTTTGAAGATGATATCGGTGGTCGATGACATTTTCAAGACTGACCAAGCCTAGCACGCTCTCCTGGTTAAGAGATGTTCCTACAATTGATAAAAGAGGAAAAAGAAAGTTTGAAAGGAAATTATACATTACCCACTTCTTTTTCGTGGGAACAATAGATTTACAATGGTTGAATTACTTGTAATAAACACCTTTATATTAATCACAAACAAAATGCCTAAAGGCAGGTCTTAATATTTAGGTCGGTAGACAGAATAACCAGATCAACCAACACGCGTTTCCCGATACACATCAGCTGAGTTCTGTTTGACAACTTTATCAAACTGAACGAAGAAGTTTAACCACAACTAAATAAAGCTAGAACATTAACACTTCAGTTGTAGCTACTATTTCGGTATAGGCGTGTAAAACTCTAAACAGTCAAGTTATTTAAATTCAATTTTTTCATAATGACGATCTCTATTTTATATCTTTGCTACAAAATTTAATCATCCAGTTTTGTTCGTCTTACAATTTGTCTATCCCTGTACTTCTTAGATATTTCTGTGCGTAATTTAAGTCCTCATGTGTACTGTTACATGGAGCAGTTGTTGCTGTCTTTAGACAAGTTTATCACTCGTAGTGAAATTGAGGACATCTGTAGCACCTAGCGCAACAACAACTATACATGCGTTCGTATTTACCGGCTGCGTAATCTTGAAAATATGTTTCAAATGAATTGAAACCCAAATGCATCCGCATGGCTATGATCTTAAACAAATAAAATTCACCGAAGGAGTGAGAAGCAAAATGTAAAGCTGTTTTGGAGAATAACATTGTCAAAGTCGGCAAACATCTCATAATAAATTATGCGTGGGAATTGCTACATCTTCTCAAACCATACAAGAAACCAAGTCTATTAAGACTTTGAATTAAAAAAAAAAATAAAGAAAACTGAATGATGATTACAACTCCTGAAGAAACTACTAAAAACCACCTTCTGGAAATCACAGGTCTGCTGAGGAGAGAGATTTCTCAGTTGACTCGTTTTTGAGTTTTCTTTTCTTTTCTCATTTTATGAAGTTGGTTTTTTCCTGTTTTAACAAAAAACGTGAAAGCTCCTTTCCTCGTCTGTCGAAACATAAGACCTGATGAAACTGAAGCGTAAATCGAAACCGGATATGTAGTGTATCACCACAGAAGTTTAAGAGCGAATAACTACTGGCACATTACCTGAGTTTGAAGGAAAACGTACGTTCTTCTAGACTTCACTTATGTGGAAATTTCCAGAATTATTTAAACATGATACGCAAAATAAACATGCTGAAGGGTGCTAGATATGTCATGTTTATTAAAATACCTGTTAACTTGCACGTTTGTGAAAATTAAAAGTATTCAAACTAGAGTAAAAGAGAAGTAAAGTCCTTCAAATTTTTGAGCACATATTTGAAAATCAGAGGACGGAGCTGTACTGTCAAAAGAAATTTCAATAAAACTCTAATTTTTTGGCGCAGCTTTTTCGTGATAATTGGATGCCTGTTTTTCATCCTTTGTGCCTCTTATTACTTAAAGTCTTCCTGTTTACTTATTTTAGCCGTTCGTTGATCTTCGTTTATCTCATATTTATTTCATACAATTTTACGCTCGCCTTTGCAAAGAGAGCGCAAAGATAAAAAGTATTTTAAAAGTATTTTTATTAGTAGAAAAATAGCGATAGAAATCTAAATAAAACTGCTTGAGAATTTTAAGCTGGAACTTTAGACCTATTATTTTATGACAAATCTCACTGCGTGTATCATTTCGAATACTTTTTGCCTACAATTTTTATTTTATTTCCCACCACATAAAGCTAGTCGGGGTTAAGAGACCCATTATGGATCCGAAACTATAGTGGAAGCCGACGTCATTCAAAAATAATTGTTTAAAAACATATGTGGGCCCAGCGATACGACAAGGCAAGCAGCCTAAATGCCTTTTTATTCAATATTTAATGACCACAGCGATAATCAATGGCGAAATGAAACGGGAATTAAATTCTTAGTCCTTCGTATACTAACTCTAACGGGATGTATACGTTACGTTTTTAGTGGCAAGATGGACTTTTGTTTACTATATAAATGTGTCAATTGGCAACGTGTCATGATGAATTAACCTTCGCTCGATCGTCATCTCTACCACGTATTCTCAGTCTTCTGTCCGAACAATCACGAGTTTCGATGAGATAGGCGATAAATTTGCGCTCTGAAACATCATTTTCTGTCAGTCATTTAAGTTTATAGAGCGTTATAATTATTCTTTTTTTTAACGGTAACATGCAAATTGATTCTGGAGTGGTATATATTGACAGAAAAGTCTCTCAAACACTCGAATTTTAATGAATAATTTTATTTTATTTACACGAGAAACAATTGCAAGTCAAATTATTCGTTTTTGCAAGCATTGTGCTTGCCTGTTGATATTCCTTTTTCTTTAAAATGAAATTAATTAATATCTTTGACAGTTTTCGTTATAAAGCACCAAGTAATAGGAAAAGGAATTGCGAGTCTCTTATTGCGTTAAACACATCAATTGTTAACTAAAGCATAGCCAAGAATTCTGTGTTGTCTTGTCTGTGTATCAAAGAGTTGATAGTGAGAAACAGTAAAACAACAGAATCTTGTGTCATAGAATGTATTTAGAACGGAGACGAAATTAAAAGCAGCCTTCATAACGAAACTGATAAAGCAAAAGGTGAACGTTAATCCGTTTTATCCTTTCGGTAGCCTTTACACAAGGATCTTCTTCCTTGGCAACATAACAGTTGTCCAAACCATCTTCCTACACATGTTAACTCAATTTCAAGTTTTCTTTTACTTCAAGAAATTTAATGTGAGATATTAGAAAGTGAAAGATGTTATTTACTTACCAATGTTTCTGTTCTTTACCCAGCACTGACCTAACTTTGAATTCTTTTCGTTGAAAACCGTTCAGACCAGATGCAGTGGTGTTGGCGTTTCAAGTTTTAAGTTTTCCTGGTGGGATCTAAGAAATAAAAAACCGATTGTTTTCACAACTGAAGTGTTTCAAGGTGCAAGCTTGAAAACCCGCAGAACTTTATGTCGCTTCAGTTATGACACTGACAACCATCGTGCATAAATTTGCTTTGTCATCTCAAATTGTTTCTGTAAATTAAACTCCACATACGATTAAATTCAAAATTATATTTGTCCACCAATCGGAGCACTCAATATCAGTATTTGTTTTGGCTCTCTAGTAAATACAGTTTTGGAATACAACTGCGTGCGAGGTAAATAAGAGTGCTATCTAATGATTACCCGAGCTCTTAACCAAATCAGAGATAACCTGCGTCCAAAATCTTTTATTTTGTGTTCATATAGATATAATCGATCGACCGCATGGACGGAAATTGATCGTTGTGTGGATTACCAACTGCGGAAATAAATCTAAGCCATGGGCCACCTTTGTTGATTGACATGTGGAGATTCGAAGGGAAAACAATGAGGTTTTGTGTAAATCTTACTGAATTCTGCAATTGTCTCTCAAATATTTGCGAAAATATTTTGATGTTAAAATGTAAAGTAAGAATTGCCACTTACAGTCGGAATTCCTTAATCTCCATTTTAGACGAAAACGTTTTCTGTTTTGTTAAAGTTGGGAAACCCTCCAGGCAACCGATATTAATAACCGGTGAAAAATCATCACTACATCGTTCTTAGACCATATTAAGAAGCTCTTTTTTAACGAATAGCTGAATTTCGATAAGGAAACAGCGAGAACTATCGAATACTTCGCATTTAATGGAGAAAATTCAAGATCAGGCGACATTTTAATAAAACGATGATTACTGATTCGCAAGAAGGCTCAAATCTCATGGTGATTTCTTAACAAAATGTATATCATTAGTGATGTTGTCGATAGAGGAGGCCTCCATCATTTGAAATTTGCTGGCTACCACAACAAAAATGCAAATCCTAACTTTATTGCTGAAGTTATCGCTCGTGTTAGCTCTCTAGGTATGATTTAAGGAATTATCTACAGGTCATTTTGAAAATGAATACTGATGTTTATGCCCGTAAATGATATGACTAACCACACGAGCAGGTAAAATAAAGCAAATCTTGTGATTGGCTTCTTAGACGTGCGATAAAAGCTTATCCTCAGGGCATTTGCAATGATGGAGTGGCATAACATCGCAACCCCTTCGTCTTGAATAATCAAGTTCTCAAAATAAGGAAAACCTCACACTTGAACTTGAACCTTGACTTGGAATCCTTTGAGTGTATCATTAATATTTTGGCTGTATGATAAATTCTTTATCATCAAAGTGGTTTTTTTTCGACTGAAAAAACGAGACATTGTCCCGGTCTCTTTTTTTAATTCTGGGTTTTACTCGTTTGAAACGCAAAAAAACCAACAAGGCCAATATCCAGTCCTCTTAACAGAATAAGCTCGGTCATTAGCATATATTCAATTTTAATAACAATTTGATTATCTCGTTAATGCTTATTCATCGTCGATATTTGCCATAAATGTTTTATTTTTTGGCAAAAGAACCTCAAAAAAATACTTCGCCTGAAATACAGGAAGCAGGAATCCTCAAGTGAAAGCAAACAAACAGAATATAATAAAGGTGGAGTGGGAGGAGAGGTGTTCTATCACTTGTCAAAGGGAACCACAGAAAAACTCACGAAACCAGGTTTAATTTAGTACAGAGAGAAATAAATAATGTCTTGAATGACAGAGAATCCTCCAACTCTTAATCATAGGGTCTTTTATGAGATCAGTAAGTGGTGGAATTTAGCGTGAGTTTTTCTAGTTAAGGAGGTCATGTGTATTATTGATGCAATTAATAACGTCACAGCAAACAAGAAGCTACATGTGAAACATGAAGAACGGGAAAAAGAACTTTGAGAGGAAGATGTTCAACTTGCTATAGACGTTCAACTTTTAAATAAAAAATGAAAGCTGTCGTCAACAGTTGTTGATCCACTCTGTTTTTTATCCAATGTTTTTATTGCTTACGTCATGGTTAATGACTACTTTGTGACACTAATGGGTTTGAGGCACAGACAGCTGTCAGCTCCTCAAACAAAAATTAGCGAAAATCTTGGATCTCGAATTGTTCATGGAGTCTACAAGCACTCAATTATTTCTTAATTCCGCTTGTCAAAAATTTTTAAAAAAATATTTTCAATGAAAGTAGTTATAATTACAATTCCTAGACGTTACCCAGAAAGACATTAGTATTGAAATGAGCGAAATAAAAGGGCACCAGTGAGCGGCGGCGTCTTTGATGAAGATTTCTCTCAGAAGCCAGAGGCGAGAGATAACTCTACACGTATAAACGGCCTGGCACTGCCGGTTAACGGAATACTGTTAACAGTCAAACGAACATACACTAGTTGGTTAATAATCGCCCAGAGGAATATGCGGTTTCTCCAACTCGAACATCGCATTGTACCCAAACAGAACAAATTTTAATTACCTTAGAGCTCGGAAGGAGTCTTGAACCATGGAGGATGTTAAAACATGAAAGTCTTTCCGGGTCCGAAGTTCTTCTTAGAAACGAAACTTAGTTGAATTTCTAATCATTTATTTATAAAACACTAATTTGAGCAAGAATTAAAATTCATTTCACGTTCACGTCTGAAGATTTAATTGTGTTTTTCATCTCTTTGTCCTTGTCAAGGCCGTTTTGCTCGTGAACATTTTTAATAATAAACCTTTTTATAGGCGTTTTAACTAGCCTTTTGAGTGAATAGCTACAAAGTTTGTTGGTGAGGTGCGTTCAAATTTTACACCCACAAAGGAAAAGAACTGAAAAGAGTATTCCGTGGACGGTGCTAGATTGCTAACGCGTCACTAAGCAGAACAAATAAAAGAGAATATCCTCTTGAACAGCGGACTTAACCCTAAGCAATTTTTTAAAAAAAAGTGTGGTTTCCTTAAATCTCCAAAATAAAGTGGATGTTACCATCTTTCTTTATTTGACAAGGACTACTTTGAACCTGTGGGAAACACTTCAACGTTTAGATTTTTGGAGTGAAGGTTTGCCAATTTGTTTGTTATTAATTACTGGCTGGCAACTGCAGAACGCCCTCTAAGTGTCGAAACTTAATCAACGTTTTTCAGATTGAGTGAAAACCTTTTAAGCCACTGTATGATATGTTACCTGGGCAAAGGTGCATTTCAAATAAACTTTTCTCGGCATGATTGCCCTTGGCGATTAAGGTAATCCTGAAAAGATGCCACTAACGGAAATTGACGTTTAGACAAAAATGAGCGGAAGCCATCTGAATAAAGTGGAGAAGTGTTTATCTGTGGGGTGTTTTAGCTAATGGAAGAGTGAGCGAAATCCCCTTTAACGGCTGGAATTTTTGACCTCTGAAAAGTCACGGTTAATTACGCTTAGTGATTTGAATAAAATTTGGCATAACACTTCATCTTAGTGTCTGATTAGGAAATGAACGGTATAATGTTTCGTTTCATTTCGTGAATATTTACTCAACAGCTGAATACAATAAAAAAAATCGATTTTGTCGTTTGTCTTTTCGAAAGGTAAATTTCTAAGATTTCGTCTTTGTAGTAAGAATAATTACCTTAAAAAGAAAAACGTGACGATTCACGAGTCTATCCGAATGTCAATGTAAATCTATTTTAAATATAAACACATACGCAATTAATCTGGTTTCCACAGTAAGTTTTGATTTCAGTGAAGATTTCCCCCAAGTTTCGTTAAATGAGGTAGGTGTGAGGATCAATTTGAAAATAACCCCTCAGAAATAACATCTCCTGGACGTTTTCCTGCTGACAAGAGAACGAAGACTGTTGGAGTGAAATTGGTGTAAGAGTGGCTCTCGAAATGTATTTAGTGCGCAAGTGCCGCATTATTAGGGAAAAATTATGGTTATTATAAAAGTCATTTGACGTATTTACAAGACATATTTTTTGAGGTAAATGAATGATGGTTAGTTTCAATTCTATTGTCTACATTCCAGTTTCCTTTATCTGAACATAGTGTTACGTGCGCATATCTGCTAGTGGGAAGTTAAACTTTTACAGGGTGAGGCAACTCTCTATTAATTATTTGGTCAAACAGATGACGTGACGGAAAAGTTTGCCAAATGACGTCACAGTATCGATATCGAAGAAAAATGTCTGCAATCTTGCTCAGTATCAAATTGATCTTAAAATTCGGTCCTGGCAGTCTCTTTAGCTCCCCGTTCACGCAATCCCCAGTAAACACATTGGCAATAGTGAATGTTCGGGCCCAAACCCGCAAAGGACGAATTGTGAGAGCCCCAAGAAATTGGACATGTGACTCAGCTACCTCACCCCAACATCGTTGAATCATTAAAATAATTGCTCGATCTATAAAGTTAAACATTCGTTTTGCAGTCAAAAGAGTCGATCAGAAAAAGCACAGCGAATACATGCTGAATTTAACGATGAAAGCTACTCTGAAGGGTGCCGTGAAAAGAGACTACGAATAGGGCCTCTTAGTTTCACGAATCAAAACCTGGTCATTTGAATGAGTGCAATTCTGTTGTAATGTTTTTAAGACTGTGTTGTATTTTTTTTATTGCTCCACAATTCACAATGCACAGTCCCTTGTTATCATTTTCAGCAGATTCCTTATTGATAACAGTACGGTAAGATAACAATGTAATGGCTATTATGTACATTATCATCATCATCACCATCCTCATAATCATCATCATCGTTATTATCATTGTTGCTAACAGATCAATTGACGTGAGCAAGTCCAGAAACAACCGTTCTGAAACGCAACCGTCCGGTTAATTTGCCGTTGTCGCAAAAAATAAGAGTCAGTTGGAGACACTTTAAAAGCATCTCATTCGATGGTTTAACATATAATACGCGCGGATATTTTGCGAGTTGCAAGACGGCCGGAAAATTGCAAAGTGTTGTGTTCAAAATTCTGAAAGTTGTCACATTCAAAACAAAATCTTCTAAAAATAATATTTACCGGGAAAAAGAATGCCCCTTGATTGGTGAAGTTCCACTTTCAGTTTTAATTTACCATCCTTAATTGGGATCGTGGTTGGGAATCGTAGAATTGCTCACTCGAAAGCTCTTTCCGTCGCTTTTAAGGCTTAAAAACCATCGCTTTTCAAATCAAAAATCTTTCCATAGATTTACTTTTCATTCAGAGTTCTTAAACGCATGTCTCAATCGGGATAGATCGGAACATTTCAAAACTCGCCGCCGAACTGGTCGGAAAGTTTGCAGTTAATAATGGAGAAAAATTTTCAATAACGAGGCATTTGTTTGCAAACGTCATTAGCTTGCACAATGAGATTATGAATCACGCTCGCGCTATTTGGATTTTTGGTGCTATGCTCAATGCTTCGTAACTTATACTATTATCACTTTAGCTCATGGTGTGACGTAGTCATACTGTGAGGTTAACGTATGGACCTAAAATTTGCTCACTCTCATGCTTACCTACTCACTCACCCGATTTCAGTTTTATCTGTCAGACAATTAATTTATGCATAACAACTTTGATTAAACCCGTTATCCCCTGCCTCCCCCACTAGGTTTGTTTCTGTTACCAAAGTTGTGCTACCGTCTTCTGATCATATATCCGGAGGCAGGTGGGACAAAGGTGGGAATGTTTGCGTGAGTACATGAAGTTATCGACATAAATCAAAATTGCATCCGTCGCAGCCGAACGCTGAAATGAATATCGAAATAGTTGGTTTTTCCTTCTTTAAACATGCAAAAAGAATACTAAACAGGAAAGTAAGGAGCCTAAAGTCTTAAAATCAACTAGAGACACAAAATTGTTGCTGAAAATCCAGTTTGTGCCCACGAAAGTAATAAAATTTAATATTTCGCTAATAAGATTCACGCAACCAAACCAGGAGCGAAATGGCTGACAAGGTAATAGCGTAACAAAGAAAGGTAAAATCCAACGAGATACGTAACACCTCAAAACAGGTTAAATCAGATAGGCTGAATGAATATTGTAAAGACTCAGAAGATAGTAAATCAGCCGTAAAACGTGCAATATAGAGCCAAATGGGAGTCAAACACTTCGCGAAAATCATCTTGAAGACAAGACTGGTTAAATTCAGTTACGCGGAGCCACAAAAATCTTTATCTCAGCTGTTGGGACTGTTATCAAGGTAAATTTGAAGACCTTGGAGTTCTTTTCTTTCTTACTTTCTTGGGCACAGATTGCACGCTTTTAAAGATGACAATCAAATGGTCATTCAAGGTTCGTCATGCGTCATGGGAGGGGATGGCAAACGGTTCACGTACTCATCTCTTAGTTTAATAGTAAAGACATAACACAAAGTAGCCTCAAGGAGCTTTTGATTATCTCATGGTATGACTTACTATGAAGTTTACGTATGGACCTAACATTCACTCCCTCACTCAATCACTCGATTCTTATCTGTTGGATAATTAATTTGTGCATTAAAACAAAGGAAACTGGGTATTAGCCTTCACCTTTTTGCATTCTTTTTTTCGGTTTCGCACGTTTTAACTGCAAATAACGAATGAAAACAATATCCAGTCCTTTTATCCGAATGAGCTTGGTCATTAGTGCATATTAAATATCAATTTGATCATGTTGGTAATGTTTATTCACCGTTGACGTGTGTCAGAAATCTTTCATTTTTAAGGCAAAAGATTCTCAAAGAGAGTAGTTTACAAAAATACCGGAACGAGGAACCCTCGATTGAATTTTGGCCATACAGATTATATTATGGGTGAAGCGGGACGAGAAGAGTGTGCTATAACCCTCTATCACTTGTCAAAGGGGAAACGGAGAACAATTGACGAAACCACGTAAAAGTTTATTACATGAAATAATTCCCGAATGATATAGGCTCATCCAGCTCTTGACTTTTACTAGCAGAATGTAGCGTGAGTTACTGCGATCATGTGTATTCGGTGCAATCGATCACTTCACTGCTAGAACCGCAAAGCTACACAAACTAAAACACGAGGAAATTGAAAGAAAACTAAGAGCGGAAGATGTTTAACGTGTTGCAGACGTTCCACTTTTAAATTGAAAAAGGAAAGCTGTCTCTAACAGTTGTGAATCCACCCGATGTTTTTATTGCGGACGCCGTGGGTAATGACTTCTCATGCAAAAATTAACACAAGATCTACAAATAGTTTTGGAATCATAAATGGAGTATACATGTACCTCTTAATTTCCCTTGTCAACGATTTTACCTTATTTTACGATAAGTCGGATAATAATAATTCCCTAAATCTTTCCCAAAAACACATTAGCATTGAAATATAACGAAAATAAAAGAGTACCTATGAAAACAGCATCTTTGATGAAGATCTCTCACAGAAGTCGGTGAAAGAACATATACTGGTTGGTTAATAATCGTCCAGAGAAATCTACCGTCTCTTCAACTTCAGCATTGAATTGTACCCCAACAGACCAAAATTTACTTACCTTAAAGCTTGGAAGGAGTCTTGAACCACAGAGGATGTTAAAGTCTTTTCGGGTTCAAAGTTCTTCTTAAAAACGAAACTTAGTTTGAATTTCTAATCAGTTAATTATGAAAGCAATATTTTTAGTGAGGATTAAAATTCATTCCACGTTCGCGTCTGAAGAGTTAATTACGTTTCTATATATTTTGTTGTTAAGAGAGCCATTATGCACTCCCTTTGTCCTCGTCAAGGCCGTTTTTTAAAATTGAACCTTCGTAGAGGCGTTTTAACTCAGTAGCCTATTGATTGAATAGCTACAAAGTTTGCTGGTGAGAGGCATTCAAATTTTACTCCCACAAAGCGAAACTGAAAAATGTATTCCGTGCACGGTGCCAAATTGCTAACGTGACCTTATGTAGAACAAATAAAATAGAACATCCTCCTTAGCAATTAACTTCAGATTAAAGGACGAAAAAAACGGATTTCCTTAAATTAACATATGTTTGACGAGGACTGCCCTGAACCTGTGAGGAAAACTTCAACGTTTAGTTTTTAGGAGTGAAGGTTGGCTCATTTTTTTGCTTTTAATTACTGGCCGGCGTTTTATTGTCTGAAACTGCAGAACGGCCTTTTTGGTGTCAGAAAATTATTAATATTTTTTGAATCGAATGAAACCCTTAAAGTCACTATATGATTTATTGGCTGAGCAAAGTTGCATTTCAAATAAACTATTCGCGGAATTATTGGTCCCGGTGATAAGGGTAATCCTGAAAACATGCAAGTGACGGAAATTGATGTTGCGACAAAAATGAGCGGAAGCCATTACCTGAGTCAAGTGGAGAGGTGTTTATCTATCTAGAGTTTTGTCTGATAGGCAAGTGAAAGAAATCCTCTGAGACAGCTTGAATTTTTGACCTCTTGAGAGTTGCGGTAAATTTCGCCCACCGATTTGATTAAAATTTGGCATAACATTTCATCTCAAGGTCTGATGAGGAAATGAACTGCGTAATGTTTCGTTTTGCGAACATTTACTCAGTAGGTGAATTCAATGAATAGGCGATTCTGTCGTTTAAAGGGATAAACTTCAAACATTTTGTGTTGTAAGCATAATTTCCTTTTATAGAAAAACAGGACATAACCGAGTCTGTCCGAATGTTTATGTAAATCAGCTTCAATTTCTTTTCACTGAATGTAATTTACCAAATCTCCATAACAAGTTTTGAATTCATTGTGGACTTCCACCAAGTTACGTAAAAGGGACTTGAGTGATTCTGAGAGGTCGACAAATACAACCATGAAAAGAGGCCTGATGATATTGAATAAGAGGATTTCTGAAAAACCTCTAATCAGTGAATCGCAAAGCCTTCTTTTATCATTCGCTCAGTTTTGGAGGGTTTTGACGAGTTCTCGCACCCTCAGGTAAATTTTCTTTTGGGTTTTTAGACAAGCCAGCCATAACTGAAGAATACGAACAGTTGTAACTGCTTTATGACCTAACTCCTTTACCATTCATTAACGGAAAAGAGAAATTTCAGCTACTTTACTGGTAATCAAAAACATTGTGATAAAAAGCACTGTTATTTTGATCAGCAAACGTTTCATCTGCGTGGTCATTTGATCATTGACCGCTCAGGAGTCATTGTTCATTTTCCTGTGATGGGTTAAGTTTTTTTTTTAAGTGACCTCAGAAGCAGCTTTAGTGAGGAAAAGTCATCTAATTTCACCGACTGATGAGTAGAAAACCGCGCGCGCAACATCAATTACGTTTAATTGATTAGTCTCTGTGACGTCAATTAACAGACACATTCAAACCTTTCTCACAATTTGCGTTTATGCCTTTCGTCACAGTGTGGCAGTCTTTTTTGCTGCATGTTAATGAAATCATAAACCGTCTATGGGAAAGATGTAATGGAAAATGATCTTTGTAAGTAACGGAGTTTCAAAGGTAAATCTTAGTTTAGCGCTATCAGGTTTTAGAAAAGCGAAAAAGCACATCAAACTCACTATCGACCCTTGCAGTGTGATAGCCACTAAAAACGCTTTTTTTCCTTACACGAGAAGGCTAGTGTGACCTTTTCGCGGTTGAAAAAGTGGCGCATCGTTTTCCGGAACAAACACATAGTGTAGTAACGGCAAGGTAATACGGCATTGCGTTTGACGCTGAACTGAAAATTTCGCAAATCGCACTGCTTTGGTTCGAATTCTCAGAATAGGCCAGTGGGTAAGCTATCTAGAGGTCAGCTTGTATTTCGTATCGTCCTACCGTATTTCACCACGTTTTCCGAAAAAGATTAAAGGGATCATTTTTAAAAATTCATCAACAAAAAGGAGGCCAGATTCCAAACCGTCCGTAAAATATATATATATTGAACTTGTTAAAATAACCACAACATTTGAATAAAATAAAAACTCAGATTGTTTTTTAAATTCTAAACAAAGTGGTAGCAAATTTGCACGAAACAAAGTTCAAAACAACTAAAAACAACTCCGTAAATCAAAAAAAATTATTACGAGGAAATCTCCACGTCAATTTTCAATGTGAAGGTCAGTTAAAGTTCTTTGATGTAGTTGGCTCATTTTTTCTTGCGCACTGGATCTTTGACTGACATTGGAAGAAAATTCTTGTTTCGGACTTTTCACACAAGTTGTCCATGTGTATGACCCTCGACACCTTGAATGAGCAAGCCTGTCAGAATCTTTATCATCCCGGTTGTTCAGTGGGGTTATTCAACCTCAACATTTTGGTTTTTTTCAAACCTCCGGTTCTTTCTGAAGTACTGGTCAGGATCCATTCTCTACATTGGGAGACTATGTTTGGCATCAGACAAAACCCTATACATTTTTTTTTTCACGTTCCACATAGATGATTCAGGAATGAGGAAATGCGAAGTGCAGCAGAGGGACGGCTGAAAGAGTACAATAAACCGGCCTTATCCTGGGTTACAAGCAAAGAGTAAGTAAATCACGTTTATGCCAAAAACACGAAGTTGAAGTTTCCTGTAGTCTGAGGTGTGTTTTGATAGTGGTAAAAAAAAGGTATCATTAGTTTTACGCTCCTTTACTTTTTGAAAAAATGTGGTTCAGGCCTTCAGTTGAAATGGTTTCTACGGATTGGATATTGAATGCAACAGAACGCATCAACGTACTCGGTGGATGCTAATTCAAATGTTGACAATAATATTTGCTGTACAAAAGTTAGTAAACAACATAATCTTTCGGATTGACAGAATAAAAGAGGAACAACGATGTAGGCTCGTGTTTTTTACTCTTAACCGTTTATCAGATGCGTTTACAACTTTGTTTCTCAACATGCGTCCGCTGGATCGAACTGGCCGGCTAAATGTATATTACGGAGTCTTAGATCCACGTTTGTTTCTGAATACGTTTGACCGCAAACGTCTGGGAGTCACGTGACCAGACTTCAGCTGTCACGCTCGCCGTTTGTCGTACACGTTTGAACTTCCCGCAAGGCAGTTTCAGGTTGTTGAACTCCCTCGACGCTTTTTTTCTTCCTGTTGGAAAGTTCTCACGTATATCCTACAAATATATGTGAGGTAGTCTTTTCTTTATAAACAATCCATTTGGGACACTAGAAAACCAATTTTTTAGCTACATTTTATGTTTGAAATGAAGGACCTCCATCCTTTGCGTAATTCAAGATGGCGGCACAAGTTTTTTTTTTTTTTCAGGTGAAAGTCGACGTCGATCAAAAAAGCGTAATGTCTCGAAACTTCTAACTTCTAAGTAGAAACTGCTGACCGCGGTTTGACGTTTTTGGTGAGCACACCAAACGTGGATCTAAAACTCTCTCTTGAATTATTTTCACCCTGACTGTCCGACCCCGACGCATGCTGCGTATGCCAGCGATAAAAGGTAAGAGATTTCATGCCCTCAAGGTAAATATTTTGCCTCTTCATTGATTATGTTGGATAGCTGGAGAATGTAATGTTGAGTAGTTAAAACTGAAGCAGAACTTGCGACGAATGCTTGGTGGGAAATGTGTCCTTCTGATAATTTTCTGAAAATTAAACCAGGATGCTAGACGGTGATTAAGCTTTAGGGTGAAAAGTAAGAATACAGTGAAGAGTGGTGTCAAGAATAATTCCTTATTTCAAAATTCTTGATTAGAAAGTCATATTTCATTGAAACATACTCTTCATCTTCTTCCCAAGGTAAACTCTCTAGCAAGAGAATTTTGTCCGCCATCTCAGTTCTGGAATTTCACTTCCAGTAGATCATTCTTTTTTAATGAACGTCGTTTTTCTTGTAGCCGGCGATCGCTTAACGTAATGAAAGAAAGGAATTCGTTTATCAACCACTGTCACCCTGAGATTAAAATTTGCCTTCTTTTCTAGAAAGGTTTCGAGTAAGGTTCCATTTTGTTCTCAGGTAATGGACATATAGCCGTCATAGGGGGAACAATCCACCGAGAAGGCATCAGCTTGCTCGGTGGATTGCTCTTCCAATGTTGACTATGATCTTTGCTATGCAAAGGTTAATAAGCAACGAGCTCTATTGCGTACTTTTTGTGTACTTTCACTTTGGCGTCAAAGGGAGCAAGTTGAATTTCGCTGTGTGTGTTTCGCTGTGTAAAGTTGTGTACTTTTTGTGTACTTTCACTTTGGCGTCAAAGGGAGCAAGAGAATTTCGTCGCCATCTCAGGTCTGCAATTTCAGTTTTAGTAGATCGTGTGTATATTTTAAAGGGAACTTTGTTTTACTTGAGAAGTTGTGTCCTTTATTTAATAAAAGAAAACGAATTCCCCCGTCATTTATCATCTCTGCCTACTGATTACAATTTTCAATATTAGAGATGAGATTGACGAGGTCCTAATCAAATAATGAAAGAAATCGAATTCTTCCATCAACCACCTTATTTAAGAACCGCTCTTGTGAATGGTATCGAGGGGTCTTCATAAAATGAGTTACACGATCCCATTTAGGAATTTTTAGGAAGGGATCATATCCTAGTTAGTTTCTTGTGTAATAAGAGATACGACAAGCCATGAATGGAATGGTTACGTCTTGGAGGAAATTACAGATCCTTTGGATGAAGAGTGAAGAACCGTACCCGTGACCAACCCTTATTTCTTTGCTCGTTTCTTCATGCACGCTGGTATTTTAGGGGTTCCAGGAGTGGGAATTTCCTTCTTGGGTGTCTTGAGGGGCGCAATGTCATCTTGCAGTTTCTTCTTCTATTTCTTTACTTTGCGTTTGAGTAAATTTTCCACAATTTCTTCTGTCATGGCACTTTCTTCAGACTCTACATCTGCCAATCGGCCGTGGGTACACTTGGAATATCTCTTAATCGTTTTGTCAATTATCTACGTTCTTGTAACTATTCTCTAGTCTGTTGATTCGCTATAGCATCCGGCACCTTTGGATTGTTTACAATAATATGCTCTTTGGCAGCAACACGACCTGCTTTGTTTAGTAAGGCACTGTCCGTAATTTGTCCTTTTTAATATTGAACGAGTTGTTGAAATTCTTCAGGCTTCACCATGAGGTATTCTTCAGCCATCTACGACGTCGCATGGTTCTTGATAATATTTTTCCAATGATGCTTCGTACGCCTTTCTCCAGTACTCGATTTTGTGTTTACTCTCACACAGCTGGCTTTTGCAAATAATAAATTCTATTTAAGTTAGATACATATGTGGACAACGCAATATACTGGTGTAAAATGATTCTGTTGTATAAGGATTATATACGTTTCAGTAAACCTCTCCTTCTTATCCAAGTGTGTACTGAAAATTATACTTTCGTAACACAAAGTGTAAGGTTAATTGTACAAGTAATTTAACATACCTAGAAAGAAGCTCTGAACTGGACATATTTGGTATAATATAATCTTTTATACCCAAAGAAATTACTTATGACAATGTATTTGGCAAATAGCATTATATGACATGTCGAATATATGGTGGTATAATGAGGCAGTATACACTAAGTATATGGAACGATATACTGATATATAATGCTTTAGATGGCTAAGGATATACTTGACATTCCTGTCCTTATCCTTGCGTGCAATTAAAATTATACTTGACCATACACAACGTGAAAAGTTTGTTGTACAAGTAATTTCACAAATTTAGAAAGAAGCTCTCAACAGGATACATTTGGTATGACATAAGATCTTACAACCCATATACATTACTGGCATGGCTATTGATAGTTAGGTATTTTTATGATTGCCTCGTTTGTCTGATCACATGTACCAGAAGACAAAAATGAGTAAATACCTTGCGATAACCAAAAAAATGTATTATTGTCCTTAATACCTGGACATGTGTCTAACAATAAAAAACCAATGACAATGAGTTAATACAAATTGTTGGGATATGACCAAAGCATGCAGTATGATAAGGTAATTTTAGGACGAGAAAGTCAGATGTATTCATACTTCTTTCATGAAACAACCTCAATGGACCCCTTAAATTTAAGGACCTGTAATCTGAAAATGTGCAATTAGACATTGGACTATAGAAGGGGTACCCTACACTCGCTGACTTGTCAGACCCACAAAGTGAAAACTTAAGATTTCAACCCTTTGAGCCCAATAGTCTACACCTACTGATAATGGACTGATATTTTGAAGAGAAAGTCGGAGCTAATCACTCATTGGGCTGAAATTATACTGAAACAGTCAATCATCGAGGAGCAAGGTCTTACCCTATATGTATGTGCAAAGTTTAAGACCAGGGTATCAAATGAGAAGTTCCCAAAAATAGAAAAGAATATCTTTAAACATGCAATATAATTTAACATCAAATGGAACAGCTACGATGACTTTCTCGTTACCATTTGGAGTTTTAAGATCATAGAGATCAGCCACAACACAAATGCTTTCAATCCTTGACACTGGCATGAATGCTCCGACACATTCAACTTTGAATGATGGCAAACATACTTGAATAGGCAAACCACAATAAAACTGTGAGTGTGGGTGGACTTTATGCCAATGAACACAAGCCAGCAGGTATGGGTAGTCTATAGTTTCACCACGTGGGGATCATCAAATGGTAACAGTGTGCTAAGAGAAATACTGTATGATTCCTGTGTATAAAGAAGGAAACATTTTATTCTACATTCTAAATAAGATTGTTCTTACTCGTTACACTCCAAAAAAAAGTTTGCAGACTTTTTCCGCGCCATTTCAAAAAAAAAAAAACCCACTCTTATAATGCAACACAGAAGGGGTGGTCTGGCCCCAAAGTGTTGATAAGATGCGAATTGGTATTTTGCAACTGGGCAACAAGTAATGGTTGGCTCCCTTTTGTGTTTGATTAACATTGGCAAAAGGTGGAAAGTAGGTTGCACAATTGTTTAGTTCTCGTAAGTGGGGTGACATCCATTTCATGTCAGATGGTATCAGTTCAAATTTGAACACAACCTGCTCTCCTATCTCAGTGGTCAATGTCTTCTCTTCAATCTGTTCCATTTCTTCTCTCAGGTGATTTGAGTAAGATTTCATGAGTGGATGATCTTCTTCACTGTTGGTACCAAGGAGTAAATTATTATCATCATAACTTTGTATTCTGTTCAGCAGGTTGAGAAAGCTAACTAAGTATGCAGTGACTGTGTCATCCTTGCCAAATGGCGCACCATCTGCCTCCACGGCCACATACAGTACTCCTCACTCAGCCTAACCAAAAGATCACACCCATCAGAATATTTTATTTCAATCACTATCTACTTACAAAAGACCTTTATAAGGAGTTCTGTTAGTTTTTGAGGGAAACTTTTCAGGATTTGCAAAATTGCCATTTTTTCTTTTTACCGTCTTCTCACTTAACATAATCCTTTATCAACCCATTAACTAGCCAGGTACTGAGAGGTTCACAATACAACAAAAGAAAGAAGGTATTTTACGTGACTTATCCAGGTTCTGGGAATTCAAGAGTTGTGCCCATTTACCTACCATTTCCCTCCAGAGAATAATGGTGATTAACCTTAGAATACTCTATCAATCTCAATCCTAAGTGACAGCCACATTGCCAACTAAACACTGGTTGATAAAGAGCAGAAGATGCATTTTACATGTGCATCTTCTTAGCAATTATTGATTGCTCACTTTAGAACAGACGTGAGGGAGTTTTACCTCACTGTTATTTAACCAAACAGATACGCCCTTCATCTGCTTAACACTCTAGAAATTCGAACAGTAAATGTGTATCAACACAATGCTCTAAAGGCCTTTCATCTACAACACAAAGGCCCACTTAAGTGGATCCCTTCCAAAACCATTTTCAATATGCAGGTTGAATGCAACACCAGATATGTAAACCTCAAGTGTGCAATAACTCTGGAAAACAAACAGTTGTCTATACAGGAACTTATATTTATGACTAAATCCCTCTAGACTAATTATAACTTAAAATCTTCAATTTCTCTGAGCAAAATTCTGAACATTTGCCTTATAATATCTGCCTTATCATCATTATCATTATCATGATTACTATTTTCTTTTAGTATAGTTCTTTTCTCCCTTGTTCGTTTTATTCAAGCAACTCCTGGCTCTTTATTGGTACTATTTCTCAGTATTCCAAGCAATTTGTATTTTAAATTTGAAATGTATGACAGTGTATTTAGTATTACACATCATGAATAAAAAGATGGTCACTGAGCCACTAGGAACTGAGACCAACAATTTTAATCCATAAATACAATTGCCAGTCAGAAAAAGGAAACAAAGATTTTCTTCATACGTAATTTAGGCAGCTATCTACAAAAGTTAGTTAATTAAAAAATTAAAAAAATTGAAATAATTAAGTGAAAAATAACTTTGTAAAAGTGAACAAAGAGAAGTAGATGCTGTGTGCCATACACTGTCAGTCATGTCTATGCCCTTTGCAGATTTAAGAGATGGATATAGTTGTACTATTGATAAACTAATTTGATACAAAGGCCTGCCTAAGTGGATCCCTTCTGAAACCATTTTCAATATGCAAGTAGTATTCACGGATACAACAGATATGCTTCCCAGAAAAATTAATGTGAACCTTAAGTGTACAATAACTCTAGAAAACAAGCAGTTGTCTATATAGGAACAATATCTTTATGACAAAAACCTTCTAAACTCATTATAACTTAAAATCTTCAATTTCTCTAAGCAACACTCTGAACATTTGCCTTAATATCTAACTCATCATTATCATCGTTATCATTATCATGATTACAATTTTCTTTAAGTATAGTTCTTTTCTCCCTCGTTTGAGGGAGACAGTTTCTATTTACTTAACCGTCGAGGTGCACATTGAGCAACATCTGAGGCTTTGCTATGGATTAGGCCTCGATTCAATGCAGGGTAGAGAGGCAGAGCATGTTAAGCTGGCTTAGTATGTGGAAAACAAATGCAATTCCAAAAAGTGCTTACAGTGGTGGAGAGTGTTTAAACACAAATTTGTCCACATGATGTGCCTGAGAGAAAAGGACCCCAACAGCATTGCTTATTGCATCAAAAAGAAGAATATCAGCGATTACTACATTCCTAGGAGAGTTTGAGATTGTGACCACAGGTTTTGCTATTGTGGACTTTCAAAGTCAACTGTTGATAATGAAGGGTGAGATTTGCTCAAGTGATGTCATGAAGGCCATTAAGCAAAGTGTTGCCGGTGGAAAAATCAGTCCAGAACTCAAACAATTTCTTTAGAATTTGATGTAGGTTATACAACCTTTCTTCCATTATGGTGCAGTATCTAAACAAAGTGTCACTTAGTTTCCACCGACACAACATTAAACTTGATTACACAATTATTTCTACACATACATGTATGATCCAAAAAGAGACTTGGTAGTTTATTTCAATATTCAACATAGCCCAAGTTAATATACAAAAAAAAAAAACATCTTGAAAAATTTATCGGTGAAGTCAAGTTTGTCCACATAATTATGATTAAAACCAATGGAACTAATTAAACATAAACCTTTGCATCTGTTTGTTCAGTGCTGCAAGATGCTGCTCACATTCCAGTATCCTTAAATGAAATTTATGATGAGAACTTTACCACCTAACTGTGTGCCATCAGAGGAGGAAACTTCAGAGGATACCCTCCTTCACTGCAGTTATAAAGTTGTCCTTCAATAAGAATTTTGCCATACATATCGTTCGGCTTTTCTTTTTACCACAGGAATTAGATGGACCAAATGTAAGTAGGGCAAGGAAGAAACTTAATTAGATCCAGCTAAATAAAAAAGATTGAACCGATTATATTCAAATTCTTCCATTGATGTTGACACAACAGAAACTGCTGTGGATTGCTCTAAAGCTATTGACAGTTATATCTGTAACAGAAGGATGGCTGAACAGGCCTGCACTAATGGTATCTAGTAAAACCCTGTTTGTTTTGTTTCAAAACTTTTCTAGCTAACTTCTTTTGACTTTGATTTTCTATTGTCGAATAAACAGTGTTATAATGTGAATAAAATATTTGGGTTGTTGCCAGACTTGAAATTAGTGATTGTGTTTTGAATGACCTTCAAATTATTGACAGATGCTTCCATAACATGATAATGAACCATAGTCTGTTGAAGCATTGTTGGTTTTCAGATGAATTTTCATCTTTGTAATGGCTAGTTCCTATAACTTGACATGCTCTCCATATAATCAAATTATCATGAGTGATATGAAATGAAACTGTTTACATTCTGATACGTACACACTGATCAGAGCACTGGATCAGAGGTTGAGTGTTTCCTACTTTAAAAAGCTCAAACTGCTTGAAATTGGTAACCTCAATTCTCAAGCCATTTTTTAAATACTCTTGTAATGTAGGTAATAATGATAATTTTTCTTTAATTCTTATTCTTACTTTCTTATATCTTTATAATAACTTTTTCCCTAACTGATTCATTTTTTAACACAATCTAAAATGATTTGATGATCAATAAAGAATATCCTTTTGATCAAACGCAACCTCATTTCACGTTTATAATTAACCTTTGATTTGTCAGTGCTACACAACAAGTATAACAAGTGCTACACAACAAGTATAGAGTCCACATATCTCCTCAGGTGAAAGACTTGTGCAAACTGAATAAGCAAAAGCAAGGGTAAAACGTTTAAGTTTCTCACTATGTTAATGAACTTTGGGGAAAGCAAAAGTGTTTTTCCATGCACTCACAGACACTTGAAAAATTGGTTGTTGGTTATTGTGCAAATATCATAGTATCCTAACAACAGTCTGATTACACAAGCATTGTGATACGCTGTATATTTTATTACTTTAATTAAGATTCTCCTGTCAATTACAAAGCCAAGAGCAAACTTAAGTAAAGTCCAATTTTGGAAACCAGTCAGAACAAACTGTCCACAGTCGAACAAAAACTGGATAGTGGCATAGAACAAGTTCATCATTCTATGATGATGTACTACTGCACATTTCAAATAACCCCTTATAGCTGAAAATATTTCGCTTGATTGGCAAGTATTACATCAGCTTTGAATAGTGATGTCAGGATCTTCACAATTTTATGAGGGTGATTCTATTAATATTCTAATACAATCATGCATAGTCATGGCCTCCATACATCAAAAAATGGGCAAGGAAGAGATATCTTCAAAATCACAATGTAGGGAAAATTTAAAAAAAGAATTGTCATCAAGTGTTATGGTCCAAACTTGGAGAAGATTAATGAATGAACAAAGGCATTTTTATCATCGTTTTTACATTTGTAACTGTTTATAAAACATTAGACTCCAACTTGAAAGCATTTTGTGCGAGCAATGTGTACTTCTTTGCCAGCTCCTATTGGAAAAACTTCAAATTTCAGTTTTTTTGGTTTTTGGTCCAAAATTCAATAAATCAACATGTGCCAAAGGATGCTTCTTAGGCACTGAATATACCCCTCATGAGAGGTGGCAATTTTTCCAGCAGTTAGGCAGTCATGATGCATAGAAACATAGCTTCAATGACCTCAAATCATCTGAAGTCAAATTTTCCAAACTTCTTTTAGGGAAAATTTTATTGAAGGTTCATAAGAATGCTACTGATGTAAACCAATGTGGTAAATCATGGATTCAGCTTCCTCACAAATTCAGTCAACTCAGCCAAAAGACCACATCCATCAGAATATTTTATTTCAATTAGTATTCATTTATATAAGACCTTTATAGGTATAGTTCTGTTAGTTTTTGAGAGAAACCTTTTAGGATTTGCAAATTACCTTTTTTCCTTTCAATACTGTCTTCCCACTTAACATAATCCTTTATCAACTCAGTTACTCCCCAGGTAATTAGTGGTTCACAATACAACAAAAGAAAGATGGTATTTTACATGACTTGTTCAGACGCTGGAGATGCAAGAGTTGTGCCAACTCACTTACCATTTCCCTCAAGAGAATAGCTGTGATTAATCACGGAATACTCTGTCAATCTCAATCCCAAGTGACAGCCACACTGCCAACTAAACACTGGTTGACAAAGAAGAGCAGAAGATGCATTTTACATGTGCATCTTCTTGGCAATTATTGATCAATCACTTTAGAACAAACATGAGGAAGTTTTGCCACACTGTTATTGGTACATTGCATAAACAAACAGATAGCACCCTCCATCTGCTCAACATTCTAGATATTCTAACAGTAAATAATTTGTATTAACACAATGCTTTAAAGTTTTTGCATCTATGGCAGAAAGGCCTGCTTAAGTGGATCTACTCAAAAATCATTTTCAATATGCAAGCAGTATTCATGGATACAACAACAGATATGCTCCCAAAATATTTATGTAAATCTTGAGTGTGCAACAACTCTGGAGAACAAACAATTGCAAAGAAAATAAAACTGACCTTGACAAAACAATAGAGAATCTCTCTAAGGGAACATTGAAGTCATCACTGAAAGTCCCACTCTGAAACCAGAAGTGCCACCCAAACAGAAATGGAAAAGTTTTAATCAAAAACAAAGCCTGCTTTTCTGAGCATTTTACCCTGTATGCCGACCAACACATATTGCCCGGTCACAAAATCCCAATCCAAACTTAGCGGCTATTTAGCCTCCTGGCTCTTCATTTGAACTATTCCTCAGTGTTCTAAGTATTTTGTATTTTAAATTTGTAATGTTCAACAGTGTATAAAGTATTACATTTTATGTGTAAAAATGGTCACTGAGTCACCAGGAACAGAGACCAATAATTTCAAACTTTAAATACAACTATCAGTCAGAAAAAGGAAACAAAAATTTGCTTCATATGCAATTTAGACAGCAATCTATGAAGGTCAGTAAATCAAAGCAAACAAGTGAAAAAAATTTGTAAAAGTGAGCAAAGAGAACTAGATGCTGTGCACCATACATTGTCAGTAATGCATATGCCCCTTGGAGATTTAATAGAATGACACAGTTGTAGTAATGATAAACAAATCTAATGAAAATAAGACACCTATGCCTAGAGAAAAACACTGTCAGGGCTATGTAAATAGATTTTAAATCAATACTTTGAACTATATTTATTTGACCAAAGAATTCTTTTTATTAGTCTTGATATCTTGATATTTACATGTTTGCAATGAAGATAAAGTCATACCAAGGGGTTAGACTTGTCTTTGTATAGATATTCCAAACTATATTTTGATTTTTTCTACTGTAATTTTAGCTTTTATCAATTTTTTACTTTCTTATTTGGAATGGGTAATGATATAATTTTACATGGATGACATACATGAGTAGCACCATGCACAAAAACTTGCCACTCTCATGCTGACAAACACTACGTAGTTCAACACATCTCCCCAGCCCTGCAGGGACAAGGTTCCCCCTATTTTAAGAAACGGCCACTAGTATGCAATGCCACACAGTTGCGTAATGCTATGAACAGCCTTGAGCCCTCATGTAATAAACATTTTGCTTCCAAATTCAAACATTTTCTTTAAGGAGGCATACTTAATTTGCCTCAACTATTTAGGTCACCTCTAAAATGTGTTATGAAACCCAGATGTTAGTGGATAATCTCCTTTTTTTGCCATCTTTTCATCTCCTGAATTTCTGTTATTCCCATAAATGCAAAAGTAAACCACAAGGCATATATATATGTAATATGCATATCCATGCCTATTATTCAAATCTGCAAATAGGCGTCATGGTAAATTTCAATTCTCTGTTCAATTGTTACACAATAGACATTCATTACATTTCTTGAGTGATGATAATTCAGGTTGGTGGAAGATAAGTAATTTTTCTTTGAAGCAGAGGTTGCATCTTTTACTTGCGCTGTTGTAGGGTGATCTTCATGAAAGGATGCGCCATGAAATAAAGTGGTCAATGTTATATTCTTGAAGGGTCCAGATATGTTTGCTGAGTTCAGTAGAGTTTCTGTGTTTTGTGTGTTAGAACGATGTGGTGTGGTTTCTGTATCTAGTCTTGAAGTCGTTTTCTGTAAGTCTGATGTAAGTCTCAGTGGTGGTGTTGTCCTCATGTGCGACAGTGGCTTGGTAGATTGGTGATAACTGGAGGCAGTTTCCGTTAAGTGGACATGTGATCTTCTGTCGGCAGCTGCAAGTTTTGGTGTCTTTTGTGTTGGTGTTATCTATGGTGTCATTGATGTGTTTTGATGAATTTACTATGCATTTGTTGTGGTTGTCGATGATCTGTTAAGTGTTATTCATGCAGCTGTAACTGATTTTGATTGTGTTATGATTAAAGATTCTTCGAAGTTTGTGGTCTTTCAGGAAATGCTTGTCTACTAGGGCAAAGAATTGGTGTCCAATATTGGTGCTGACAATTTTGCTGAATGGGGGGTTGTACCAGAGTATATGTTGTTCTGTTGTCTGCTTTTTGGTTGTTAGTTGTGGGTGGTTTGTAGTGTAGAGTGTACCAGTATCTGCATTCTTTGAGTGCTTATTGATATGGAGCCGCCCCTCCATAACAAAAAGCATTCATCAAGTGCTTTTTGATATGGAGGAGCGGCTCCATATAAAAAAGCACTCGACAAATGCAGATACCAGTCCACTCTAAATTATGAACCACCCATAACTAACAAATGAAAAGACAGTCAATGGAACAACATACTCTGGTACAAACCCCAATTCAGCAAAAATGTTAGCACCAATATCAGAGACAGATTCCTTGCCATAGAAGACAAGCACTTCCCAAAAAACCACAAACTTAAAAGAATCTTTAATTGTAACACAATCAAAACCTGATACAACTGCATGAGTAACACTAAGCAGACCATCGACAACCACAACAAACGCATTTTAAATTCATCCAAACCCCTCAATGACACCGCAAATAACACCAACACAAAAGACACCAAAACTTGCAGCTGCCAACAGAAGAACACATGCCCACTTAACGGAAACTGCCTCCAGTCATCACTAATCTACCGAGCCACCATCACACGTAAGGACAACAGCACCACTGAAACGTACATCAGACTTACAGAAAACGACTTCAAGACTAGATACAGAAACCACACCACATCATTCCAACACACAAAACACAGAAACTCTACCAAACTCGGCAAACATATCTGAACCCTTAAAGAAAATAACATTGACCACTTTATTTTATGGCACTTCCTTTCATCAAGATCACCCTACAACAACGCAAGCAAAAGATGCAACCTCTGCCTCAAAGAAAAATTACTTATCATCCACCAACCTGAATTATCATCACTCAATAAACGTAATGAACACGTGTCCTCATACCACCACAGAAACAAACAATTACTGTGTAACAGTTGAACAAAGCATTGAAATTTCCCACCATGCCTTTATGCAAGTTTGTAAATTATATAAATGATGGTTATGAATATTCTTCATGATAAAATCCCCTGATGAGTGAGTAATCACAAAACAGGCTCGTAGGGATGAAGGTAGTCTCTGTTTTTTCCCCTATGCTCATACATATTGTGCTCTACTTCTACGTATCAAGCAATGTACAACGGAAAATTCCGATCACAGACTTCCTATATGTATATCTATGTATAGTTTTATGTGAGGCACATGTCTTGAAAGGGAGCTCATGAGATAGATTTCTAGCAAGCTACAATCAACCTGACAACTAACTTGCAGAGACTTTTCTCTTGAAGTATTCATTGTCCTCTGAGATGACCAGTAAAAAGTCCTAAACCATTATAGAAAGAAAATAAAGGCAAACTAGAGAAACACCCCCTGTGAATAAAGTTGTTGATGCAGACTCCTTAATTAACAATATGCCTTGGACACTCCACTCCACTCTACCAACAAGGAATTGTTAGGTCTCTGAGGATAATCTTGACTCCTATGAAAATTGCACTTTTTCAGTCATTGCTCCCTGACTCTGGAACAATTTACCAGACCAAATAAGAACTGTAGCATGCTTAAGTTTCCTTAAGAGTAAAGTTAAGACATTTTCATTTAGTCATTCCTTTTAGCTTTCAAACACCTCAGATTTGTTCCTGAATTAACAAATATTAAACTTATAATGTAATTTACATGTGCATTAGCAACTTTGATAGGTGCTTTTGGTCAATTAGTACAAATAACAATTATCATTACTATTATTATCATTATTACTATGATTATACAACACCCGATACATCAATAAGGTCATCTTTCTTTAAATCTGACATTGATCGACCAGTTGCTGAGTCTAGATTCAACTTGGCTTTATCAGACTATTGATCATAAAGCTCAGATGAAGAAAGGGATTTTAAAAGAAAAGGATATAAGCTAGTATATCTAAGCCTGTTTTCCTCAACTATCTCTATTATTTAACATGTGGTCAACTTCAATTGTTCTGAACAGTTCTCTGAAAAATGTTTCAATTTTGTTGTACAGTTTCTGTTTGACTATGTGTATAAGACAGTAGGTACATAGTTGTTGATTTATTGTTTGGCAATGTTTGCTCTACTATAAATTACTTTAGTAATTTAATCAATAATTTTTTGCTTTCTGCTGGTTCTGTATATTTAATGCCCTACAATTTCCTTGAGAGAAGTGTTTTTCACATGAAAAAGCCAGTTGGAAAGCGTGGCCACCTCAGACAAAAAAGTAAAGTCTAACCATTACTCATAACTTTCTGTCAACCTCAAATCCATCCGATAGTGAGATAAATGTAGCTGTTTACACCATGAAAAAGAACTTGATTGCATCTTACACCACTCTATCCAAGTTGGAGATTTAGCAAAGAAACACAGATTTTGTCCCCCTGTCAAGAACTCCTGGTTTGACTGGCAACAAGAACATTGACCGATAAAGGGATAACTGCTTGCCCCAGGTTTTTGTGGAATTGTTGCACCCCAGCCTTGTAATGTTAAGTTACACAGAACTGAAACGAATGCATCAATTCTCTGGTTTGGGCTCAGTGCCCAAAGCATAAATGTCCTGATGTGAAAGTGATTCCCTGTGCTGTGGTTTCTGCAGTGTTACAATTTTATCATGGAACTGTTAACTGCCCAAGATATCATCAAAGACCACCATATTTTAACTAAAACATTTCAATTTTCACTAGTTTCTACACTTGTGGATTTTAAAGCATGTCGTAATTCTAAATAATTTTATTTGTAATTTAGTCTGTACTTTCCTAATAACCATTATAATTAGCTTTTATAATCATTAATTGCAAGTTTACTCAGAATAGACTTCTAGGAGAGGAAATAAACTACTGCATAGTTACTCTGGGAGACTGGAAGGACACAAAGGCAAAGAAGGTTCAAGTTAACCAGCAAGCAAAGCAATTCTAATTCAGGCCAAACATGCAGATGAGAAATTAATGCACCCAACCAATCTCCCTACTTGGAGACTTGAGGCTATTAAGGAGCAAATGGTAGATCATGAAGACATTTAGTTAATACCATAAACTCATCTGAAAGTGGCAATCCCTTCTGCCACACTTACAAGTTCATACATATCTTTGCCTAGTGATCCTTTTTATTCTTTACATTCCCCTTTGGGGGAGCCTTCATGTGTCTGCTTTAAATGCCAAGGTTAAAGCTACCACTCAAGCCCCTACCAAAGTACTGAACATGGAAAACTCAAACCTTCCAAAGACTGCTCACAAGAATTTACAGATACAAAATTAATGTTCTTTTATGCCATCTGTGTATGGAAAAGACAATTCCTAGTTTTAACTAGTCATAAACGATTTTCAATGAGTAAATATCAGTTGTACATAAACTAAGTCTTAATTAGTAAATTTGATACTAATAAACATAGATTTTATAATGCAAATTTTACCATGTATAGTAGTTTTTAAGGACCATGCATAATGTTAAATTTTTTCCAAAATTACTTTAAATTTTCTGTAATTCAGCTTACTAGCTGCAATGTAATATTGTGTGCATATTTTGTGCCTGATAAATCCACTAAATTTATCAAAAATTTATCCAGCTAAGAATTCTGCCAAAGTTAATCCAACATCAAAGATAAGTCCACAATTTCCCCCCCCTCAGACCGGAAGTAGTTTATACCTTTTAAAACCAATCACAGAGACACCATCAGCAACACACGTGCCTCAGCCTTGAAATCAATAATTGAATAATTCCACCGGAATTTTCAAGATCAAAGTGCCAAATTCAAGGTGGTATTAAGTAGCTGTGGTTCTGGCCACAACAGAAAATGCTGAAAGGCTGGGCAAAAAAGCATGTTTAAGTCTTCCAAAAGGGTGAAGAAAGAGAGGGAAAATGCCATAAATTTATCTTGAAAATAAAAAAAATTCCAGACATGGATTCAAGTAAAATTTGAGGTAGGCTATCCAGGGATACTATGACTCTATGTTCACAGAGCATTTGTTGTCTTTGGAATATTGCATGATGTAACCATGAAAGATCATTTACTCAAAAGTTTGTCTTTCCAGCTTGAGGTGTTTGTAATCTTAATTACAAACTATATTTCCTTTGTTGCCGATTTCTTATACCACAGTCTTTAAAGCGCTGATTTACCTGTGACGATGAAAGTTTCAGCAATAGAAGAGCCAGTTTCATCTATAAGATATCATCTGAAACACATACTTGAGCAGTCATTTTTGATTCTTGTTTACCCATTTCAAACTATGTGACCACATGGCTAAAAAAGGTTTAATTACTTAGAAAACTCAGAGCACAATGTCTAATTGTTAAACAGGCTATCAAACAACTTCTTTGAAAACCAGTCAACTTTAGCACGCTGATGCAACCATCAACATCCATTCAGCATACCTTCAAAGCAGACCTATGCCGCAGAATAACTGTAACCATGCAGTTTCATCTTATTTGCCAAATTAGGAAATTCCTTAGTCCTGAGTCCACGAAGACTCTTATTGATGCATTTGTGACTTCACATTTGGACTACTGTAACTCTCTTCTCTTTGGCATCCTAGTACCAGACAGATCGTATCCAGAGGGTGGTTAACAATGCTGCTCAATTAATATTTAGGATTCCAAAGTTTGATCACATTTCGTTCGCCTTATCGCATCTTCACTGAGAAGAATATCTGCAGCCACACTCCATTTCTGGTCATCACCTACGTTTCTGCCCTTCTTAAGATCCCAAGAACTAATTTCAAGACCTTTGTTGATCGCACCTTTGCCCATTCCAGGCCACTTCTGTGGAACAAACTGCTGCTTGAAATTCAAAACAGTCAGTGTAGCCATTTTTCAGTTGTTTTAACATTTTTAATTGTTTTAACATTTTAATATCTTTCATATTTTTCATATTTTATCATTTAATTCTTTTAATATTTCTATAGAATATTTTGTAAGGTGCTTTAGAATATTTTTATAAGTTTGGTGCTCTAAAAATGTTAATTATTATTATTATTATTATTATTATTATTGTCCAAGACACAAGAAAGCAGTGTGGACCTATTTGTTTTGTAGAAGGCAAGATCAGGGAACATTTATTACTTTCTACTCATTAAGAAGCAATTGATTTGACTATTTTAAAAAACTTTAAAACTTGTTTAATTGGTGACGAAAAAAGAAGGTACAGTGTATGGCCTTACATCAAAATGGTCACCTTTCATAGTAATGTTGATGACTCTCATACAGAGTGCATCACTGCAGTGTGAGAGCAAATCTACTTGTATTACCGCTATTAAATGTCGTCTTTAAACTTCTGTAAAGCCATGGCAGCATGTTCCTTGCCCATCTTAAGAATGTTTTATTCTTTCACAAGAGCGAACTCAATACCATTCAACTCCTTGACCCTAAAAATAAGACACTTGTACTCCCTATAGAAACACTTGACACCTCCGCTTTAAATTAACCACCATGGGAGGGTAAGGTTTTTTAATTCCTTACTCCCTTGGCACGAACGACAGTCAAATGCACATGAGTCGTACCAGGTAGGAGGGGGGCAGTTTGAAACAACACATAAGCTCCTGTCATAAGAATTAGAATGTTTGTACGAATAAATTTAAGATCTATCAAATATTAGATGACTCGCCTCGTTTGGCTCACCAAGTGTCCGTATGTTCCCCAGACTTCGCCTTCGGCCACAAACACTGTAAACTGGAGGGAACTCACTCGATATTCTTTTTTCTTCGAGGTCTTCATCCTCGTGAGGCCGTCCCCGCTTCATTACGACCCTTCCCATCACCAGCTAAAACCCTAACGGCATGAAATCTTTACTTGAAAATGCTTCCCAAGTCAAGAGTCAACCAGCGCAGTACAAGATTTCCAAGATCAGAGACGTGAACAACCCTCCGGCACTTTGGAAAGATGGTGATTTTTCCACCAAAAATAGCCCATTCTCCGAGTTAAGAGCTTCAAATTTTCTTTCGTAAAAACCCAAGAGACTTAACAAAAAGATTCTGCCTACATTACGATTGCTACGATGCTAACCTTATTACCTCAAAACAGCTGTTCAAGCCGACACGTTAATGTAAATTTCAATCAAGAGGCTAAGCGAGTAGGTAAAATTAGTTCTCAGACCTCTCGCATCATTGAAACCTTGTAATTTTAAAGGATTTTGGGCTTCATTGGGACTCGAAAGACTAAGCGTAACTCTGTTTCGTTGGAGATTTATATGCCCCCACTTTTAACTTGCTAAAAGATATAGATAATCGCTGTATTTAAAATTAGAAATTATCCACCCTAGTGCCTAGCGAGTTTTCCTGAAGGGCCATTTTTTGTGCATTATTTTATTTTATTTTATTTTTCTGAGCAATAGATATGGCCCTCGCAAGAGGTACATATGTTTTTAATAGTGCTCTATGAGATATTCTTAAATCATGTATTCACATACTTGTTCATCATAAGCAGGTTAGATTTGGTTTTCTATTTCTTTACTTATTGTAAAGCGCTATTGGGCTAAATGGAAATGGCGCTACATAAATTTTGCAATTATTATTATTGTCATTATTATTATTATTAGTGTCATTATTATTATTTCAGTTATAAATAATGCTGGTTAGAGGGCCTGTTCCCACACGTTCTACTTCCTATGTAGAATAAATACGTTTAGTCGTAGGCGCTGCGTGGTAGTAGGCAATATATTAGGATGGGTCAACCAGTTCGTTTATAATATTATTATTATTATTATGAATTCATTTATAAATAATGCTGATTAGAGGGCCTGTTCCCACACCGTACACGATTGTTCAACATTCCTTTTCGGCTGACATTTCGTAAGCGAAGAATGGTGAGCTCCCTATTGTTGTTTATTTCATGCGCTTGAGATGTACTTATACTCCTTGTCTTTCCACATGACTACATTTGCGCTTTTCTTATCGTAGGAAAATCCTATCAATTGTAGTTCCATCGTATTTTGATAATAGAGATATATCCTTTGTAATAAAGTTCAAGCCCTTTCCTGTGCTGACCGACAATACTATCCAACAGTTCCAAATCTCCAAACCTTACAAAAAATCCTTATGAGCAAGTGGCATTTAGTACAGCAACAACGTATTCCACATCCTGCCTCGATTTTAAGCCTCATCCTGCAGCCTGCCAAACCTACGTTGGATCCTCTCTACCACTTTCGTTCAGTATACGGGATTCACTGTTGGATTTAATACACACGCAGCACGCAGGAAATCTGCGGAGAGCGCGTTAAAGTTGTTAAAAATGTTTTGATTACCTTTATAACTAAGATGCAGTCCTCCCTTGATTAGGCCATTCTCTGTGATCTTTAGATGCTGGATAAGTTTCCATCCATTCTGACGGCACTAGCTCTTTAGATGTTTATTGGCATCTTTCACCGCTCTATTGAATTCATCCTTTTTGGAAGTAAGCCTCGATATAGCGGAGGTGGCGTCGGATGAATTTTCGACTTGTCTATGATCGATTCAGCATCTTGCAACACCTTTTATATTTAAGGTTATTTGAGCCGACATAGAGAACGACTTGGTCCGGCGAATGCTTCAGGCTAGCTTTGAGGTTGGCCTTCATAGCTTTTGAGGTGAGGTACAGAATAACTTGACCACTGCTCGATGGCCAACGGCTTTTTCTAGCTTTTTACAACATATATTTGTCTTTGTTAAGGAAGCTCCAATTGATAGGGTTGTACATCAGTGTTGTAGCCACAAATGCTCGTTACATGTCCAATTTCACCTCCAAAATGGCTAAACGAAACGAAGTTCAGTAATAAATACGTAACCGGTTGCAAGAAATGGATTACACGTTATAGTTGTCAAAATTCAATTGCAAGGTAAAGAAATTAACAAACGAGAAAACAAAAATAAAGGAAAACAAAAGAAACTTACAAACGTCTCATGAGATGTGGGTCAACTGCCAAATTAAAGATGATGTAAAGCGACGTAAAGCAACGTAAAGCGGCGTAAAGCGATCGAGAGAGACGGTAGAAACAGTTAGACGGTTCGAATAGTTAAACGGTTGGGTAAAATTTTCGCACAGCCCCATACTACATTATGCATTCAGTTCTTGGATAGAGAAAACAATGAATAAAACAATACATCGCCATTGGGAAAACAGATTTGTTTTACAATAGTATGGGGCTGTGCGGAAATTTTACCAACGGTTGATCCGAATGAATAAAATCCGCGGAAAAGACTACTACAAGGGACATAAACAAGAGGCAATTATGCAGGAAAGAGTAACAGAATATTGATGAAAGTTATGCGCACAGAACAAAAGGCATGACGAACTGTGACAAAAGAAGAGTACGAATTTGTAATCAATCGAATTTTTGGTGACAACAGTAATGGAATTATCGGAGACCTTAGCAACGGACTGTGTCCCATCCTCATTGTTCCTTTGTTTTTTTTTTCTAAATATTTTTCTTTTCCTTGCTAACAACTTGCTATTGGTTGCGCAGTTGCATCGTCAGAAGGTATTTTTGACTCCTCCCCATTAATTGGATTCATTGCCAGAAATGCCGGACAAAATGGCGGCGGTGGTGGTTTGCTGCTTGGGAACGGAGTATTTAAAAATGGCTGGAGCGTTACAATAACATGTATGGAACAATGAACTAAATTGAAAAATAAAAATACCTCCAGATGCTACACATGTTTCCCCGACCTCTCATTTTTTTTTCAGAACATCTTACAAATTCGAAAATATAAATAGATAAATCAACGAGACTTCCTTGTAAAGTCCAAATGCATATCAAATGGAAGGCGGTGTACGCACTCCGATTGCGTTGCATTGTGGTAGCTTCATTTGCTCGCTTCATTGATCCAACGAGTCTCGTTGAAAATCGTTTATCGAGTGGTTTCCCAGAAACCGTGAGTGATCCGACATCGAGCTCGGTAGCCCAGAAACAAATATTGATCCGGAAAGGATCTTCCACTCCAGCTGCCAGTCACATAGCCTACGTGCGCCGTACCCTTCCCCTAAGGTGAAGCGGAAGCAAGGAAACGTCTACGCAAACCTGACACTAATCGTGTTCCGTGACGTCACTTGATAGTATTTTTTTTGGTGAAATAATACGTGATAGCGTGAAGGTTATCGAAATAAACAACAACATTGAAGTGAATTTCGGGTAAATTTGCAATTCAGCGTCCGAGTTCAAATGTATACTTTGCTTTAAGGATATAGCAAAAGATTATGAGCGATTTTTGGTATAGAGTAAGATGAAGACAATCTTCCAATAGCATCGCGCTTACGAAACTAGATTTCAACGTCCACTCGGTTTCTGCTTGCATTAGTAAACAGCGTCACGGTCGTCGAAAAAAGTTCTACAGATTTCTTTAAGAGATAGTTAAGCTGCAAGCGTGGAGAAAGGGCGACTCTTTTCTCAGTCGAAAGAATCGCTGTAAGAAACAACAAGCTTTAATTTAGCTTCGTAGCACCGTTCGCAAAGAGACCGAAAATTGAAGACGGACAAGTACATTAAGATATTGCACCTGGTCTCCTGTGAGAGCTTTAACGGGCTGCACAATAAATATAGTGACCGGTTTCTTCTAGAGAAGAGAGGCGATTGATCACTGGCGCTGCTTGTTATATAAAAGATTTTCCATAGGCAGTTGGTGACGAAACGGAGACATCGTTACCTTCGAAAAAGATATCTATGGCTTTTTGTTGTTCTTCTTGAAATGTCCCTGGGTCAGAGATTGGGAGAGGGGAGGGGGCTAGTGGAGTTTGAGCGGCTGAAGATGAAATATGATGTCAACCTACCAGATAAAATTCCTGTTGTATATTAATTTTTTCTTCGTCGTCATAATTTTGTTTCAAATTATCATGTTAGGAGAAGAGCATTGATCGAAATCAAAGACCTAGAGGTTTCAACATCGTCGTATACGCTTATTTGAGAAGGGTATTTCACTATCCATCGTTTTGACAGGTGCATCAACCATGTACATGTGGCCTACACCATGCAACTCCAAGGCCATACCCTTTACGGCTTTGGCGGGTGGAATCACAGAAACCTTAAAGAACTGATTAACGGCTCCTTTAGGAGACAGCACTTCTTGCGAAAGTCGTGATCAGCGACAGTAATCGTGAAACCTTAAAAGTCTCTCTATTTACAGTAAACGTTTGGCAAAATTCAAAGCGCGATTTTATTTTGTTTCAGAACCACACGCAATTGCACAGTTCTCAATGTTGGCCCTAAACATTATTTTGGCGCTAATGTAAAATATTTCGAGTTTTTTGCCGTTGTAGTCAAATTACCTGTAATTGGAAACGAAAAGAGTTTCTTGTTCCAAGAAGGAACAACGATGAGTTTTAGGAAGGAAAGGTTATCTAATTTCACTGATCATCGTTGTTCCTTCTTGTCGAGTAGAAACCTCGTACGTAACATCAATTACGCGTTATTGATTAGTCCCTGTGAAGTCAAATAACAAACACATTCAAACCTTTCTCGCAATCTGCGACTATGTCTTTCGTCATAGTGTGTCAGTGTTTTTTGCTGTTAACGAAATCATAAACCGTTTTTCGGAAAGATGTAATAGAAAATGACTATGTAAGCAACGGAATTAAAAATGTAAATCTAAATTTAGCGCTATCAGGGTTTTCGAAAAGGGAAAAATCAAAATCACTATCGACCTTAGCGGTGCGATAGCCACTAAAAAGGCTTTTTTTCTTACATGGGAGAACTAGTATGACCTTTACACGATTGGTTTAAGTTTTGAATCTGATTGGTTTAAAAAGTGGCGCTTCAAGTGTAACAAGCACATAGCGTAGTAAAGCAAAGCTAAAGTAATATGGCATTACGTTCCGGCGACACTCAAATGAGAATTTTCCTATTCGCACTGCCTTAGTTTGGATTCTCAGAATAGGCCAGTGAGTAAGCTATCTAAAAATCAAATGAATAAAGTAAGTAAGTAAGTTACTTAAGTTTCAGTAAGTTTCAAGAGACAAACTGAGAAAGGAAACCAAGTGAAGAGTAAGTAATCATAAAACACGAAGTTGAAGTTCCTGTAGTCTGAGGTGTGTTTTGATAGTGGTAAAAATACAACGGTATCATTAGTTTTACGCTCCTCTACTTTTTAAAACAAGTAGTTTAGACCTTTATTTGGTTTCTAAAGATTGAATATCAATGATTGAATCCAACAGAACGCATCAGCGTACTCGGTGGATGCTAATTCAAATGTTGACAATAATCTTTGCTGTGCATAAGTTAGGAAAGTACATAATCTTTCGGATTAACATTATAAAAGAGGAGCAATAATGTAGGCTCATGTTTCTTACTCGTAACCGTTTATCAGATACGTTTACAACTTATTAGTTTCTCAGCATGCGTTCGCTGGGTCGAACGGTCCGTCTAAATATATATTGAGTTATATTCACCCTGACAGTCCGACCCAGACGCACACTGCGCATACCAGCGATAAAAGGTGAGAGATTTCATGTCCACAAGGTAAATGTTTTGCATCTTCATTGATTATGTTGGATAACTGGAGAATATAATTTTGAGTAGTTAAAACTGAAGCTGAACTTGCGAATGCTTGGTGGGAAATAAGTGTTATTCCGATAATTTTTTGAAAGAGACGGTGGTTGAGCTTTAGGGTGAAAAGTAAAGATGTAGCTGAGAGTGGTGTCAAGAATAATTCCATATTTCAAAATTATTAATTAGAAAGTCATATTTCATTGAAACATGCTCTTCGTCTTCTTCACGTTTACAGTGATGTCAAGGGGAGCGAGGTAAATCCTCTAACAGGAGAGTTACGTCCGCCATCTCAGGTCTGGAATTTCACTTTCTTTAGATCATGTTATTCTTTTTAGTGAACTTTACTCTTCTTGTGGCCGGTAATCGCTTCATGTAATGAAAGAAACAAATTTGTTTATCACCCACTGTCACCCTAAGATCAAAATCTACCTTTTTTTCAAGAAAGGTAAAGTAAGCTTCCATTTTGTTCTCAGGTAATGGACATATTGCCGTCATAGGAAGATCAATCCACCGAGACGGCATCAGTTTGCACGGTGGATAGTTCTTCCAATGATGAGTATGATCTTTGCTTCGCAAAGGTTAATAAGCAATTAATGTGTTGTGAACGTTTTGTGTACTTTCACTGTCGCGTTAAAGGGAGAAAGTTGAATCCTCTAGCAAGGGAATTTCGTCGCCATATCAGGTCTGCAATTTTAGTTTCAGTAGATTTTGTGAACATTTTCAAATGAACTTTGTTTTTCCTGGAAAAGTTCTGTCCTTTATCTGATAAAATAAAACGAATTCCTCATCATTTATCATCTCTGTGTACAGCTTACAATTTTTCATGTTAGTGATGGCATTGAAGAGGCATTGTGAACGATATTCATGAAATGAGCTTCACGATCCCATTTATAGGAATTTGAATTGTAGAAGTGATTGAGGAGGGATATCATCCCAAGGAGCTTCTTGTGGCACAATATACCTAAATAATATTTCACCAAACATAAAAGGGCGACTAAAAGGGTTTCTTCGTTTCTTAAAAGAGGTACGACGCGTCACCAGCACAAGGGAGGTGGCGAATGCGATCATGCGACCCTCCACAAATGCTCAGGGTGGAAGCACCTCCGTGGAGCCATTTCCTACCAAGGCATATCCCACCAATGGTCTGTCCCAGTCCACCAAATACAGAACACAGACTTACTGCAGCAGCTAAAGTTCATACACACTAATGTTCTCGTATTGTTATTGTGTACATGGCTTCTCAGTTATCTCTCAATAAAGTGCAAATGCCAGTCTAAATTGAAATAGAGTTTAAGAGCGCTTGTCTGTAAAAGTCAGACAAATTCTAAATTTCGCGGCAAGGGTGAAAAATTCGATTTCTCTCTTATTTTAATATTAGATAGGCTAGACTATAACTAAAATCACAGGATACTTTTTTTGGCAAAATGTCTTTTTATTTCAGAGAAAAATACAAATAAAAAAATTCCGTTAAAATAGTCATTTTAGCTGCAAATTATTGCACAAGTTTGAGGGCTTCGCATTCAAAAACGAATCACAATCTCGTCTTTTTAACATTCAAATCTTCTTTTTCAACCTCATAAGACCTCACAAAACGATTTTTGTAAACACTGCGTTCCTCTTTGCGTGTAAAATAATTTAATTTCGAAAGCATACATTTCTCTTCAGTAAAAGTACTTTGTGAGTAAAGTTAATTTTCAGCATGTGCTAAACCTTCAAATGGATTAAGCTTTGGGCGGTAGAATTACGAAAAGATGTTCTCAATATTACTATAAAAATTTCTTTGGGCAAATGATTGAGAGCGAAAAGAAAGCTTTTCAAAGTCCGTTAAAATGCAGTTATCTGACCTTTCGCGGTCAACTTTCCAGTCGAGAGTCACGCACCTACTTTAATATGATTCAACCCATATGAGGCCGGAAAATGTACATGGGTACACGTTTCCAAATGCTCTAACCTCATTTGCCGTAGAAGAAAGATTCAAAGACCATTTTTCTTTGGTTATCTTGTCGCTCTTCGTATTTATACGGGTAAGTACCAAAACATGGAACGACCTTAAACCACTCTCCCTGGTCCCATGCATAATCAACCATCTCACGAAATGAAATGCGAGAGCATGCCAATTATGTTTTTTATTACCTCAGTTGTAAAAGACCTAAATAACTTTACGAATGAACTATCAAGTTACAAAAAATAATAAAGTAAAATAACAAACTCGTAGTCAAGACTGACTTGACTTGGCTTTTTCTACCCTGGGTACCAGCAGACGTTTTGGCTCACGTCTAGAAAAAGTATGAGTAAGAATGATCATTAGAAATATTTCAAGCGAACTGTGCGTACATTTGGAATCTTCCTTTGGCACGAACGTCATCGTGCTGGTATTCATACAGTATGCAGTTGTACGAGTGGTGCCACTTACGCAATAGCGACTCATGTTTTGCTCCGGTTACATTTCCATTCCTGAGATTATAAATGGAGAAAAACACCACCTTGGACCACTACGTAATCAAATGAAACTGAGCCAAAACATCTGCTACTAAAGTTCTGTAGGTCTTTTACTACTGAGGTAATAAAAAATATAATTGGCATGCTCTCGCATTTCATTTCGTGTGATAGTTGATTATACATGCGACCAGGGAGAGTAAGATTTCAGGGGGAGGTGGAGGTTTCATTCGATTCTCGTATTTCATGTACGTGACGTGTTGTCGTTTCGCCTTATTTAAGACATTTATGCCTTGTTTTAGATGGTTTTAGACAGTTTGCGAGTGGCTGTAGATGTTTTTGAGGTGGTTTTAGGTCGTTGTTGAAATTTTTGAGGTGGTTGTAGATGGTTGTAGGTGGTTGTAGGTGGTTTTAGGTGGTTTTAGGTCATTCCATGTTTTAGTACTACTCATAACATCCGATGAAACTGCCTGTCAATCTGCAAACTGTCACCAACCTTCGTTGTAAAACGTTTGACATCTTTCTGCACTGTGGCATCTTATACAGCGGTTCAGTTGACTGTGAGTGTTGTTCGGTTTGTGGTGCAGTAGATCTGATCGGTGCTTTTAGAAGTGGCACTACACATATGTTGCCGCCAACGTAGTTTTGTATACGGAGAGTCGCCACGCAATGCAAATGATACAATGGAAAGTTATTTTTTAGGGGGTAGGGGAAGGGGAAAGTAAAAAGACGTCACTCTGCTGCTAAGCTTTTTTGTTGATGTGAACATCGAAATCTCTTACATGCAAGTCGCGGAGATCGGGCCTTTGGCTAATACTCGTTGGAAAGCTAAATTCAGTACCTGCAAAAAATAGTAAGCCTAAGTAAACAAAACCTGGTTTATGGTAATTACACGATGCCTATTGTTCGCTCAGAGGCGGGGCTTCGGTACACTAACTTACACAGTCAACTTTGTTACATAAAAAAAGGAAGGTTGTTGTTCGTTCAAGTTGCTTATTGGCGGAGTTTGTGGTTTCAACAATAGAGATCGAATGCGTGAAACGGAAATTGTTCCTTTACTTTCATGCACCAAGAATATCGCAAGTCATGAGTCGGCTTTCAAATTTACCGGTCCTGAAGATGAGATCCACCTTATTTTGTGCCGAGTGCACATATGTCGGCCCCTCTGTAGTTTATGGTTTTAAACAGTAGTTGGGTCTGTTAACAGCGGTTAATAATACCACTCCCTTAGGCAAGCCCCACCCATTGGCCACGGAGCATAGCACCCCAGCCTCACATAAGCCACACATCCCAACCACTGCGTTTTGTAGCATGGTGTTGTAAAAATGTACAAAAGGTTCTCTTTCATGCTATTGGGGTATTCCTTGCAATTTTATTGGAAAGAAAAACACCCCTAATAAGTACGACAGGCACAGAGCGCTAAAAAAACAAGAATAATTCCCTGCAATAAATAAATAAATGTATTTTACTGTTTGTCACCAGACAAAGATGACACTATTACAAAAATGTTTACGGAATAAGATATTTTGTAGGTTCCAAGAGTTCAATTCTGATAGTGCTTAATTATATGGAGTTTTGCCCTTCACCTACCCCCTAAAGTTCCTTTGTCACCAGTATTGCGTGACAACCTAAATACTCAAAGGGCGTACATGTTTGTAGTCAATTCAGTTTAGCATTGAATAGGCCCGTGAGATGTAATTTTTTTAATGCATTGTAAGCTGAGCAATACTCACAGTCAACTGAACCGTTGAATAAGATGCCACAGTGAAGAAAGATACCGAACGTTTGGCAACGAGATGGTGTTCGACAGGGTTGGTGGTTTCATCGGACGTTATCACTTATACAGACCTAAATACGACGAACGACAAGAGAATTACACTAAAATGGTCTCTGGATCGGTCTTCTGCGGCAAATGAGGTTAGAGCATTTGGAAATATCTTTCTATGTACATTTTTCGGCCTCATATGGGTTGAAACATATTAAAATATATGTGACTCGCGACTGGAATGTTGACCGCAAAAGGTCAAATAACTGCATTTTAACGGACTTTGAAGAGCTTTTGTAACGCTCTCAATCATTTGCCCAAACAAATTTTTACAGTAATATTGAGAACATCTTTTCGAAATTAAACTACCAAAAGCTTAATCCATTTGAAGGTTTAGCACATGGCGAAAATTAATTTTATTCACGAAGTATTTTTACTGAAGAGAAATGCATGCTTTCGAAATTAAATTTTTTTAAGCGCAAAGAAGAGCGCAATGTTTACAAAAATCATTGTGTGAGGTCTTATGAGATCGAAAAAGAAGATTTGAGTGTTTAAAAGACGAGATAGTGATTCGTTTTTGCACGCGAAGCCCTCAAACTCGTGCAATAATTTGCTGCTAAAAATGACGATTTTAACAGAATTTCTGTATTTGTATTTTTCTCTGAAATAAAAAGATATTTTGCCAAAAGAAGTATCCAGTGATTTTAGTTATAGTCTAGCCTATTTAACATCAAAATAAGAAAGAAATCGAATTTTCCACTCTTGCCGCGATATGTTTGATTTTTACAGACAAACGCTCTTAAGTTGTTTTTGTTCGCTACTACTGGCTTCTCCTACGTGCTACGTGACGTTACACTGGTTGTAATGTTTCGATGGTAGCTTATACCAGAAAACAATGGAGTCAGCTCCTTCCCCCTGATTGTACTTAAAATTATGCTCCTGATTTTGCATTATGCTGCATTTAGTGGCTCAGTTTAAGAGTGTTTCAGAACCCTTCCACCCCTCCCCCCTCCCCTTCCTCCCTACCACCGACAGGTAAAAATTACAAGAGATAAAAGTTTTGTTGTACTTAAAAACGAAACCTTTTCCTGGATTCAATCATCAGGCTACACATAACCAAGCTCTAATAGATTGTGGTAGTAAAAGTAGCTTATTATGATACTAGCATTGCCCGATTTTTTCCAAATCATGCTTAAAATCATGCTCGGTTTTGAAAATTATGCTAGATTTTGTAAAGTATGCTTTTCAAATATGAAACACAAAACATGTCAAAACTATAATTTTTTTGCTCCGATAAAACACAACTACATATTTAATATGTTCTGACATTTTGTTGCCTGTGGGAGTGGGAGCAAGGACCGATCCAATCTTTACTTCTGGGGTGTGCCCAGTCCTCTAGACGACGATCAACGTAGTATTGCTGTAACAATAGACCGACCTTGAATATGATCAATCTTAGCGATCAAGCAAGTTATGACTCTGGTAAAGTTCCTTGGAAAAAAAAACATATGCTGATTATGCTGTAAAAAGTGGAAAATACGAAATAGGAAATACGGTCTGGAAAGAAGGAATCTGCGATGAGAATGTCATTGGAAAAAAGATCAGAAGCATCTTGGGTGGAATCATCTGCATGGGAGGCTGTACACATATTTGGCACACTCTCACAAGGCAGATGGCCGCGTAGACCTAGTAGAAGAGTTTGGGGCTTAGTTCCGTTTTCAATTTCATTTTTGCTGTGGTGTTCTGGATAGAAGGAATCTGCAATAAGAAGTGAATGCTGCTGGAGAAAAGATCACAAGGGCGGTCTTTGGTGGAATCATCTGCACGGAAGGCTGTACGCATATTTGGCACACTCTCGCAGGGAAGATGGGCGCGTAGACCTGGTAGAGGAGCTTGGGGCTTATTTCCGTTTTCAATTTCATTTCTGCTGTGCGTTTTGCAGAGATATTCACATACTTTTGGATGGGTGCCCAGAAACTTTTGCTCTGGCGAGTATAAACGATTACTGTATTATATGATAGTCAGACGACAACTTACAACTATATTTTAATCTATTCCACTCCCTGAACTACATGTAGATTACAATAAGCATTTTTAGATTAACTTCAATGAACGTTTGTTATCAAAATGCAGCTGAAAATTTGTCTTTGGGGCGCGAACAATCAAACCATTGTGTGTTATCTCTGTCTAAAATCTCGTACCAGATTTCCGCATAATGGTCCCCCACACCCATAAAAGCCACAGAGAAGCTATTGCCTAAACCTCTCATCACCTGAGCTTTTAGCGATAGGAAATGGGTGGATGGAAAATAATACTTTGCTGCTTTCTTTCTTGGAAGATCTCTCGTAACAGGAAAAGATTTGAACGATTACCCACGGAAAACGACGATAAAAGCGAGGGTAAATAAAGCACCCGATTTTGGCGTAATGCACATTTGCTTAAACTCCAGAGAACACTGCTTAAGAGAACAGCTATATATTGGCAAATCAATTCTTGATTTTATGCGCGTATGGACTTTGATATCTGTCGTGAGTTTTTTCCCATTTAAACTGAAATCACTACTCCTCTATCGATGACATTTGATGGCAATTTAGACAAGAGGATATCTCAACATTTGAATATTTCTAAATTGTTTGACTTTACAACTGCAAGAGGACTGAGTTGTAAGATCCAAACAATCCCCTTCTTAGTACATCTCAGCAAAATGAGATGATGCAAAAAAACTGTTCATAGAATCGACTCGTTGTCATTATCAGTTGACAATGTAGTTAGCTCTAAGATATTAGCATTTGGGTGCTATTCTGTAAATGACAGACTAAAAAAAGTTTATTTGTGTTTAGTATGGATGTGCTGATTTGAAAATCTACAATTGATTCCAAAGCAGAAACCGCAATGCAGTATATTTGTCATGGGGCTTTGTGTATACAGAAAGGCCACCGCACTTCGAGCCGATAATAGTCGTATCATTCGGCCATTTCTTGACCATGTTTAACCATGTTCTTCCAAGATATCATCTGCCTAAAAGACATGCTCCTCTGCATTCTAAATATCGACTGAAAAATATAACTTCAACTATAACTATTTATCCAGTCCATGGCGAGATTTAGTGAAGGTGTGCTGCAAATATTTATAAATCGTTAAGTGGGCCATCTGCCTTTGGGTAATTGGGAAATAAGACAAAATTAAGAAAGCGTTACCAGGGCTCGTGAGGTGCTATGAATGGCATAAACAGAAACGAAGATCGATTACGATTGTTTCTCTTTCCAACGTGGCTTGGACATTTATTATTATTCGTCATATGTCAAACCCCATAGCTATTCTTCGATATCAGGTAAAACTCGTGTCGTTCTCATCTTCCTTCTCGAAAGTGATATCCTAAATTTACTCGACGATGCTGGCGTAAGAGAGTGATGGTATTAATCTTCCTTCATTGAAGCATTTGAACCACGGTGACTACGGCTAAGAGGCTTTAGGCAGTCTTCTACTCTTATATCATACTAAAACATAGTTAAACACACATACCATACTTCAAATTTGACTGTCGGATTGATCTAAAACACCTGCTCTTGAATTTGTGAAGAACACTTCTACATTATGCGTCATTTAATTGTAGATAAATTTCGCCACGTGGCGGTTACGAAAGCAAACATGGCTTCTATTGCTAAATTAGCCATGTAACCATGCATACCCAAAAATAACAAGAAATTCCAGCACCTGTAGAGTCTATTTCGTGCTCTCTCTTTGCATAAAACGATCAATAAACTGATTAAGTTCAAAGTTTCTTTACAATGCAGTACAAAAAACCAAATTTTCCTGTCCATCTTGCCACAATATGCTGCGTTACATAACCTTCCATTGTACACAATTGGCTAAGGACACTTCTACTATGCTTATCAGAAGGTTTCACCCTAATGTGTATATATATATATATATATCATATATATATATATAAACATTATATTACTTAGTGATAGAGATTTATTCAAATTTCTTCTAATTCACTCGCTCTTTCTCTTTTACTTTGCAGAGTTAAAATTCCCTGTGCAGTGCACAGATGATTCCTGAGCAGTCGGCTCTAAGGTAATTGTTAAGCGATCTTTCAGAGACAAAATAAATGCAATCCCTTCTTATTCTCTCCGAAATATTGTTCGTTCAATAATGTTCTCTTAACACAGTGTATCCATAATAATAATAATTAGATCAATAATTCAACTGACTATGATCAGAATCTGACTGTTTGGAAGAAATGTACAGATGCCCGTTTCATGAGCAGTGAGGACTGTTGTTACAATGATCCAGTCATTCAAATAAAATAATAAACTCGAGTTGTGTGTCCGTTTGACCGACAATTTAGGAGGAAAAAGAAGAGTCGACAAAGAACGATTAAATGTGATGCTAATTCAGTCTCTATAATTTCTAGAAAGATATTTGAGGTACCTCGTGTGATGAACAAGATGAGATAATTAAAATACAAAGCTACATGGATAGTGAACGTTCCCTTTAAAACATTGCACTTCATTTTTAATATTTGTCATTGAAAAATGCAATTACTATAATTTTACAAAGCCTAGAAGCCAAGCTTTCAATAACTACCAAAATATGAGCGGCAGGATTTCTTTGAACCTTTATTGTTTGACCTCTCATCAATATAAGCCCAAGGTACATAGAATTGTGCAATTTTGAGAATGCAGGATAAACTTAGAGTTTGGCCTTCCTTCGATAAGATATTCCGCGAATTAATGGAACAGCTCAAGATCAATGTTCACGGAAAACTTTTCCTATGATTTTAAAAGGTAGAATTCAGAAGAACCAAAGCAAATACCTAGCGTTCTATAACTTCAAAATGCATGGCGAGATACTAAAAACTGATTCTCCATAAGAATAACTCATGATCACCTTTCGATTCTCTAACGCTTGCCAATGACTTCACATTGATGGAAAGTCCTTCCTTCCACTAATACTTAAACCTTTTCTTCATGTCAATCGGTGAAATCTCAGGTCTATCATTTCAGCATGAAACGATTCTGTCAGACTCGAAATGACCTAGTGTTTGCAAGGAGCGTGGGGAATGTAAATTAAAACAAGATGACGTGTCAGCGCAGCTGGAATAGTTAAACAGACAAAACAAAGCTTACTTTGAAAATACTAAATTGTTATTGCAGTCGGCGGGCGTCTGAAAATACGTTTACAACATATTTTTCAGACTTATTATCTTACATTATCATAAACATGGACTTCATTCGTATTATCATGCACACTCTTAAGTCGGAAAATTAAGAACTGTTCCATTCCTAAGTACTGCGTCGCTTTGGCTCAATAACACATTGCACTGAGTGTCTACTTATACATGTTTAAGAGAGATTGTTCCTGAAAAGAAGAGCCATTCACCTTATTTGAATCACTTTTCATATAGGTGTATCAGTGCTTTGAAGTCTAATAGCAAAAAGAAAGGATGTAATTAAAATGTCATCACGTTTTGTTCTTTCAGATCACTGGAAATGAGCTACCTTGGCAGTAAAAAAGACTTGAATGACTGAGGTCGTGAGCTGGATAGACCACTGAAAGAATTGAAGACTATAGTTTAGAGCTTATTTTGGCTGAAAAACATTTCCCAACTGACTAGGCTTTTTCCTCAGCGGACTAATACCTCTCCAATTATTAACCCTGAATGCATTTGCTTCAGCTTTTAAAATGTTACTGGAATATATCTCAATTAAAATTCCTTGTATTTACAAGTGCAGAGAAAGGTGTAGTGCAATTATCATTTTAATCAAACACACCTTTTATTTTAATTGTGTTTTCGTTCCATTTTAACTCAAAGTTTCTACGTCACGTTTCTTATTTTGTCATAGCTTCACTATACTTTGGGGCAGAAAATCTTAGACTAGAATATACTCTCCCCACGAGATTGTTTAAGCAAATATGGTGTCCCACACCAAGTGTATGCAACACTTAGAAGACTAAAACCTCAGTATTACTGGTCTGATCTTGGTTAGTGAGTTGATAATTCTGATACATAATTCACTGTACTTAGGCTAGCACGCTTACACTCCTGATACCTTATTTGAATTTGACTATATATACAATGACTGTCTACTTCTGTGAACTAGTTTGCCAAATATATATACCATTTCAATATAGGGTTGCTGTATATAAATTGACAATTCGGGAGATAACTCTACTTCATCAACTAACAAAAAGATAGAGAAGCAGACAGTATATTGGATGTGATATGGGCCTGCCTGGTGAGGAAAATAGTTATTTTCAGGCAAACTAGTTGACAATTTTGAGAATATTGACATAACTTCCAAAGATATCACAGTTTTGTTCGTATTTTATGTTCTTACGGCTATTGAAGTAGGTATATTCTAGTCAGTATGACCAGATATTTCTTTGCTCCACACCTTTAGCAAGCACAGTTGTCAGTAGGTCAGAGCTGTCAGGGCTGTCTACAGAGCGATTGAATTCAAGCTGTTTATAAGAACTTCGGACACAAAGCCTTAGAGCCTTCTCTCTCATTCCTAAACTGTCTCAAGACGTCTCAGATCTTAAATTACTACTTGACTGTTTCAGAGACTCGTGCTTTAGGTTTCAAATTCAACAAACATCACAATTCATCACACGTTAAACTGCCTATTTTTATTTCAGAATATGCTTACCATCGATCAAAATGATCGTATACCTCATTCAAGTAATACTGTCCTTAACGTCTGCTGGTGATTTGGTTTCCTCTCACGGTTTGATTTTACGAGAAACTGCTTTCAAGTAACATCAACTTTTCGTTGTCTTAATCCCGTCAGATTATTCAGTTTTGAAAGTTAAAAAAAGTTACATCCAACTTGGATTAAAGAGAAAAAAACACCACGGAGTTCGTCATTTTCCATTGATAACGCGGACATTTGCGTAAAATATTTAAAACTAGAGTTAAAAATGGAATTTAATTAGAATTCTTTTGTTATGGTGACAAAGCACAATAACTTTTTCCGTTTCAGCTGCAAGTCACGAGAGTCTCGAGAACAAGAGGTCATTGTGCGTAGGATGAAATTAGTTGAAGGGTTAGAGATTGAGGGAGGGGAGGGATGTGATGGAGTTTGTGCGGCTGAAGGTGAAATATGAGGTAACCTTCGTCGTCAAAATTTTGTTTCAAATTATTATGTTAGAACAAGAGTATTGACAATATATTCCATTATTCCAGTCCAATATGGCAAAAGAATAAGTTCACGAGAACCTTCCTTTCTTCTTTTTTTATAGAAGAAAATGACCAAGTACATTGTGTAGGAAAATCACTGTCGTTACTAGGTACAATTTCCCTGTCGAAAGATGTCCTGAAATCTTCTTGCCTATAATGTAGAGATAATATCTTCTTCTCTCAACGGCCACAAAATCCTTTCCTTCTGCTCGACGAATTGCGCAATGTCCCCTGTTATCTCCTCAGATACGAACGCGAACAGGGAAATTAAGAAAATGACGAGTTTAATTTTCTCCTATGAGAGATTTCATCCTGCCTATATCTGGTAGGATACAAGTATAAAACCAATTAGATGCATGGAAAATGTGAGACGCTTCTAGAGAACGCTTTATGAAAACAAAACACTAAGGCCTGACAAGCCTCGCTTTCGCACAACTCATCCCGGGCTAACCATGTGTCATATTAGCACTCGAAGTGATATTTGTTGTCGGGGTTTTGTTCTCATGCCCAGGCTTATGAGGTTCAAGCCGTATTGCCCTACACACTGAGTACAGCTAATAACACTTTAATCCCTGAGAGTGACTAGCATCTAATTTCTCCATTCAATATCACCCCTGAGTCACACATTAAGGTCATGAGAATAAAGGAAATGATAATCGACTGAGGAACCTCTTGATTGTTAAACAAATTCTCCTTGCCAGCACATAAGGAAATATATAGAGAACAGTTTGGAGAATATGCATTCTGATATTGGAGTGTAAAGGGTTAAAGACGTCATGTAATAAGTTATATATATGTAGAGTACTGCTTGAATATATGATTGCATTAAGTACAAATGCCAAGTAAACATCATTCTGTGGTCTTCTACTCTTCCACCCCGAAGGTCACCTTGTGTAACAAAAAAAAAACCTTTTTAAAGACACCTCTACTCGCCGTTGCAGTCAAAACTAGTCTATTTTTCCTAAGAGGAATGAGGATAGCGAGGGAGAAATGGGATTGGAACTGATTTAAAACAAACACTTTGTTGGGAAAAGAAGCGCGCTGTGTATCTCCGCAAATCCGGATCCTCTGAGGTGATCAAATTGAGCAGATCTCTCAGCCTTACAGAACCCAAGTTGATCTGTATTATAATATAATTAACTGTCACTGTTTGACTTTATTGTCGTATTAATCATACTATTAAGGTTCCTTACGATAATGATTAAGCTCTGTCCTCCCCCTTTGTTTTTACATATCTTTTATACGTACGGTCCTTTCAATTTTGATTTAGACTTGGTACACTCCTTTGTTTAATCCTGTTAGTTATGAAACCGCACTCGCCACCAACTGGCTCGATCCGGTTGCCGATTTTTGGTTCTTTACTCAGTGTAGCAAAAATTTCGTGGAGTCAATGTGAGAAATTATAACATACTGTTTTTCTTTATTACATTTTAATTGCCACAGTCTCAGTCGTAGGTGACTTTGATAAATTCAAGCTATGCTCAATGCTTCAAAATTGCATCCGTCGCAGCCGAACGCTGAAATGAATATCGAAATAGTTGGTTTTTCCTTCTTTAAACATGCAAAAAGAATACTAAACAGGAAAGTAAAGAGCCTCAAGTCTTAAAATCAACTAGAGACACAAAATTGTTGCTGAAAATCCAGTTTGTGCCCACGAAAGTAATAAAATTTAATATTTCGCTAATAAGATTCACGCAGCCAAACCAGGAGCGAAATAGCTCACACGGTAATAGTGTAACAAAGAAAGGTAAAATCCAACGAGATACGTAACACCTCAAAACAGGTTAAATCAGATAGGCTTAATGAATATTGTAAAGACTCAGAAGATGGTAAATCAGCCGCAAAACGTGCAATATAGAGCCAAATGGGAGTCAAACACTTCGCGAAAATCATCTTGAAGACAAGACTGGTTGAAATCAACTACGCGGTGCCACAAAAATCTCCATCTCAGCTGTTGGGCCTGTTATCAAGGTAAATTTTAAGACTTGGGAGTTCTTTTCTTTCTTACTTTCTTGGGCACAGATTGCACGCTTTTAAAGATGACAATCAAATGGTCATTCAAGGTTCGTCATGCGTCATGGGAGGGGATGGCAAACGGTTCACGTGCTCATCTCTTAGTTTAATAGTAAAGACATAACACAAAGTAGCCTCAAGGAGCTTTTGATTATCTCATGGTATGACTTACTATGAAGTTTACGTATGGACCTAACATTCACCCCCTCACTCAATCACTCGATTCTTATCTGTTGGATAATTAATTTGTGCATTAAAACAAAGGAAACTGGGTATTAGCCTTCACCTTTTTGCATTCTTTTTTTCGGTTTCGCACGTTTTAACTGCAAATAACTAACGAGAATAATATCCAGTCCTTTTATCCAAAAGAGCTTGGTCATTGGTCCATATTAAATATCAATTTGATCATGTTGGCAATGTTTATTCACCGTTGACGTGTGTCAGAAATCTTTCATTTTTAAGGCAAAAGATTCTCAAATAGAGTAGTTTTCAAAAGTACCGGAACGAGGAACCCTCGATTGAATTTTGGCCATACAGATTATACTATGGGTGAAGCGGGACGAGAAGAGGGTACTATAACCCTCTATCACTTGTCAAAGGGGAACCGGAGAACAATTGACGAAACCACGTAAAAGTTTACTACAGAAGCTATGAAATAATGCCCGTATGATATAGGCACATCCAGCTCTTGACTGTTACTAGCAGAATATAGCGTGAGTTACTGCGATCATGTGTATTCGGTGCAATCGATCACTTCACCGCTAGAACCGCAAAGCTACACAAACTAAAACACGAAGAAATTGAAAGAAAACTAAGAGCGGAAGATGTTTAACGTGTTGCAGACGTTCCACTTTTAAATTGAAAAAGGAAAGCTGTCTCTAACAGTTGTGAATCCACTCGATGTTTTTATTGCGGACGCCGTGGGTAATGACTTCTCATGCAAAAATTAACACAAGATCTACAAATAGTTTTGGAATCATAAACGGAGTATACATGTACCTCTTAATTTCCCTTGTCAACGATTTTACCTTATTTTACGATAAGTCGGATAATAATAATTCCCTTAATCTTTCCCAAAAACACATTAGCATTGAAATATAACGAAAATAAAAGAGTACCTGTGAAAACAGCATCTTTGATGAAGATCTCTCACAGAAGTCGGTGAATGAACATATACTGGTTGGTTAATAATCGTCCAGAGAAATCTACCGTCTCTCCAACTTCAGCATTGAATTGTACCCCAACAGAACAAAATTTACTTACCTTAAAGCTCGGACGGAGTCTTGAACCACCGAAGATGTTTGAAGTCTTTTCGGGTTCGAAGTTCTTCTTAAAAACGGAACTTAGTTTGAATTTCTAATCATTTAGTTATGAAAGCAATATTTTTAGTGAGGATTAAAATTCATTCCACGTTCGCTTCTGAAGAGTTAATTACGTTTCTATATATTTTGTTGTTATGAAAGCCATTATGCACTCCCTTTGTCCTCGTCAAGGCCGTTTTTTAAAATTGAACCTTCGTAGAGGCGTATTAACTAGCCTATTGAATGAATAGCTACAAAGCTTGTTGGTGAGAGGCATTCAAATTTTACTCCCACAAAGCGAAAGAACTGAAAAATGTATTCCGTGAACGGTGCCAAATTGCTAACGTGTCATTATATAGAACAAATAAAATAGAACATCCTCCTTAACAATGAACTTCAGATTAAAGGAAGAAAAAAACAGATTTCCTTAAATTGACATATGTTTGACCAGGACTGCTCTGAACCTGTGAGGAACACTTCAACGTTTAGTTTTTAGGAGTGAAGGTTGGCTCATTTTTTTGCTTTTAATACTGGCCGGCGTTTTATTGTCTGAAACTGCAGAACGGCCTTTTAGGTGTCAGAAAATTATTAATATTTTTTTAATCGAATGAAACCCTTTAAGTCACTATATGATTTATTGGCTGAGCAAAGTTGCATTTCAAATAAACTATTCGCGGAATTATTGGTCCTGGTGATAAGGGTAATCCTGAAAACATGCAAGTGACGGAAACTGATGTTGCGACAAAAATGAGCGGAAGCCATTACCTGAGTCAGGTGGAGAGGTGTTTATCTATCTAGAGTTTTGTCTGATAGGCAAGTGAAAGAAATCCTCTGAGACAGCTTGAATTTTTGACCTCTAAAGAGTTGCGGTAAATTTCGCCCACCGATTTGATTAAAATTTGGCATAACACTTCATCTCAAGGTCTGATGAGGAAATGAACTGCGTATTGTTTCGTTTTGCGAACATTTACTCAGTAGGTGAATTCAATGAATGGGCGATCCTGTCGTTTAAAAGGATAAACTTCAAATGTTTTGTGTTGTGTTGCAAGCATAATTGCCTTTTATAGAAAAACGTGACATAACCGAGTCTGTCCGAATGTTTATGTAAATTAGCTTCAATTTCTTTTCATTGAATGTAAACACAGACGCAATTTATCATATTTCCATAACAAGTTTTGAATTCATTGTGGACTTCCACCAAGTTACGTAAAAGGTGGTGGGAGCGAGCATCACTTAGAAAATAACCGTGATTCAAAGAGTAATTGCATGACGAGAGTCTACGCGAAAACTGTTGATTCTAAATGGGCTGGGCTTTTTCCTGCTTACAAGAGAACGTGGACTCTCACTGAGTTAAAGACCTGTATGACTGGTTCTTCTGTTGCATTAAGTGCATAAGTTCAGTCTAATAAGCGCCTTATCATAGTTTTCATAGGAGTCCTTTGTCATGTTTGTGAGTCTTATGTTCGAGGCAAATGAATTACGGTCGTTTTCGATTCTATAGTCCATAATCCAGTTTCCTTTGTCTGAAGATTGTCTTGTATGTGCTCATCTGCTCTTGGGAACTCCTATTTATACAGGGTGAGGCAACCCTGTATTTGGTCAAATAGGTCAGAAGACGAACATGTTTGCTAAATGACGTCATAGCGATATAGCATCGATATCGACATCTAAGAAAAAAGTCTGCAATCTTGCTCGGTATCAAATTCATTATTTAAATGGCCTCACTCACGCAATCTTATACACGCTGGTTATGATTAAGGCTGCGCCCGAGAGTGTGAAAAGAGACTAAGAAAAGAGCATCTTACTTTCACGGATCGAAATCTGTTCACAGGCTACTCGGACCTTTGAATAAATGCAACTCTGTTCTAACATTTTTAAGAAAGTTTTTTAGGGTCCTTTGTAATCATTTTCACCAGACCCCTTTTTGATAAAAACACTGGTAAGTTAACATTGTAATGGCCATTATGTCTCTCATAAACATTATTGCCATCAGCATCATCGTCATCATCATCTCTATTATCATTGTTATCATTATTATTAACTGATCAATTGAATTGTGTACGAGTCCAGAAACAATCGTTCGGCAACACACTAAGACGACTAACGAGCTTAAATTCGCTGTCGTCGCAAACGAAAAGTGACAGCTGTGGACACATTAAAAGTGAGTCATGCAATCCCATGATGAAATTTTCGAACACGTAAACACCATTGGAACAAGACATATATCAGACGAAAGCAACAGAAATGAAAGTAACGAAAATAAACACCTTGAAGAAAAAAGGTGAGATATGAACGTTTGGAGAAATCATAAAATACCTTGTATACGGATTAATGTGTGGTAAATCCCTTTGCAGTTTTTTTTACAGTTTTTGAAGAGGAGACAAGTTTAATTGAGCATAAACTTGACATACTTTTCGTCTTTTGCGAATGGCTTACGTCAAAGACTATGGCATCAAGAGTTAACATCCTTAAAGACGACGAAGTTGAAATGGGTTCATTGATATTTAGTTGCTGATTTGAGTGATTCTAAGAGGTCGACAAATACAACCATGAAAAGAGGCCTGATGATATTGAATAAGAGGATTTCTGAAAAACCTCTAATCAGTGAATCGCAAAGTCTTCTTTTATCATTCTCTCAGTTTTAGAGGGTTTTAACGAGTTCTCGCACCCTCAGGTAAATTTTCTTTTGGGTTTTTAGACAAGCCAGCCATAACTGAAGAATACGAACAGTTGTAACTGCTTTATGACCTAACTCCTTTACAATTCATTTACGGAAAAGAGAAATTACTGGCAATCAAAAACATTTTGATAAATAGCATTGTTAGTTTGATCAGCAAAAGTTTCATCTGCGTAGTCATTTGATCATTGACCGCTCAGGATTCATTGTTCATTTTCCTATGATGGGTTAAGTTTTTTTGAGTGACCTCGGAAGCAGCTTTAGTAAGGAAAAGTCATCTAATTTCACCGATTGACGAGTAGAAAACCGCGCGCGCAACATCAATCACGTTTAATTGATTAGTCTCTGTGACGTCAATTAACAGACACCTTCAAACATTTCTCACAATTTGCGTTTATGCCTTCCGTCACAGTGTGGTAGTCTTTTTTGCTGCATGTTAATGAAATCATAAACCGTCTACGGGAAAGATGTAATGGGAAATGATCTTTTAAGTAACGGAGTTTCAAAGGTAAATCTTAGTTTAGCGTTATCAGGGTTTTAGAAAAGCGAAAAAGCACATCAAACTCACTATCAACCTTTGCAGTGTGGTGGCCACTAAAAACGCTCTTTTTTCCTTACATGAGGAGGCTAGTGTGGCCTTTTCGCGGTTGAAAAAGTGGCGCATCGTTTTCCGGAACAAACACATAGTGTAGTAACGCCAAGGTAATACGGCATTGCGTTCGACGCTGAACTGAAAATTTCGCAATTCGCACTGCCTTGGTTCGGATTCTCGGAACAGGCCAGTGGGTAAGCTATGTAGAGGTCAGCTTGTATTTCGTATCGTCGTACCGTACTTCACATCGTTTCCCGAAAAAGATTGAAAGGATCATTTTTAAAAATTCATCAACAAAAAAGAGGCCAGATTCCAAACTCCGTAAAATATACACATTGAACTTGTTTAAATAACCATAACATTTGAATAAAATAAAAGCTCAGATTGTTTTTTAAATTCTAAACAAAGTGGTAAAAAATTTGCACGAAAGAAAGTTCAAAACAACTAAAAACAGCTCTGTAAATCAAAAAACAAAATTCTGAGGAAATCTCCGCGTCAACTTTCAATGCGAAGGTCAGTTAAAGTTCTTTGACGTGGTTGGCTCATTTTTTTCTCGCGCACTGGATCTTTAACTGACATTGAAAGAAAATTCTTGTTTCGAACTTTTCACAGGTGACTATTTTCACACAAATTGTCCATGTGTATGACCCTCGACACCTTGAATGAGCAAGACTGTCAGAATCTTTATCATCCCGGTTGTTCAGTGGGGTTATTCAACCTCAACATTTTGGTTTTTTCAAACCTCCGGTTCTTTCTGAAGTACTGGTCGGGATCCATTCTCTACATTGGGAGACTATGTTTGGCATCAGACAAAAAAACCCTATACATTTGTTTTCACGTTCCACGTAGATGATTCAGGAATGAGGAAATGCGAAGTGCAGCAGAGGGACGGCTGAAAGAGTACAATAAACCGCCTATGCGTACCAAGTGAGAAGGGAAACAAACATTGTTTCTTATCCTGGGTTACAAGTAAAGAGTAAGTAAATCACGTTTATACCAAAAACACGAAGTTGAAGTTTCCTGTAGTCTGAGGTGTGTTTTGATAGTGGTAAAAAAAGGGTATCATTAGTTTTACGCTCCTCTACTTTTTGAAAAAATGTGGTTCAGGCCTTCAGTTGAAATAGTTTCTACGGATTGGATATTGAATACGACAGAACGCATCAACGTACTCGGTGGATACTAATTCAAATGTTGACAATAATATTTGCTGTACAAAAGTTAGGAAACAACATATTCTTCCGGATTGACAGAATAAAAGAGGAACAACGATGTAGGTTCGTGTTTTTTAGTCTTAACCGTTTATCAGATGCGTTTACAACTTTGTTTTTTCAACATGCGTCCGCTGCATCGAACTGTCCGGCTCAATATATATTACGGAGTCTTAGATCTACGTTTGTTTCTGAATACGTTTGACCGCAAACGTCTGGGAGTCAGGTGACCAGACCTCAGCGGTCACGTTCGCCGTTTGTCGTACACGTTTAAACTTCGCGCAAGGCAGTTTCAAGCAGTTGAACTCCCTCGACGCTTTTTTTCTTCCTCTTCGAAAGTTCTCACGTATATCCTACAAATATATTTGAGGTAGAGTCTTTTCTTTATAAACAATCCATTTGGGACACTAAAAAAAACAATTTTTTGGCTACATTTTATGTTTGAAATGAAGGACCTCCATCCTTTGCGTAATTCAAGATGGCGGCACAAGTGTTATTTTTTTTTCAGGTGAAAGTCGACGTCGATCAATAAAGCTGAATGTCTCGAAACTTCTAACTTCTGAGTAGAAACTGCTGACCGCGTTTTGACGTTTTTGGTGAGCACACCAAACGTGGATCTAAAACTCTCCATTGACTTATATTCACCCTGACTGTCCGACCCAGACGCATGCTGCGCATACCAGCGATAAAAGGTAAGAGATTTCATGCCCTCAAGGTAAATATTTTGCCTCTTCACTGATTATGTTGGATAGCTGAAGAATGTAATGTTGAGTAGTTAAACCTGAAGCAGAACTTGCGACGTATGCATGGTAGGAAATAAGTGTTATTCTGATAATTTTCTGAAAATTAAACCAGGATGCCAGACGGTGATTAAGCTTTAGGGTGAAAAGTAAGAATACAGTAAAGAGTGGTGTCAAGAATAATTTCTTATTTCAAAATTCTTGATTAGAAAGTCATATTTCATTGAAACATACTCTTCGTCTTCTTCCCAAGGTAAACCTTCTGGCAAGAGAGTTTTGTCCGCCATCTTAGTCCTGGAATTTCACTTCCAGTAGATCATTCTTTTTTAATGAACGACGTTTTTCTTGTAGTCAGCGATCGCTTGACGTAATGAAAGAAAGGAATTCGTTTATCAACCACTGTCACCCTGAGATTAAAATTTGCCTTCTTTTCTAGAAAGGTTTGAGTAAGGTTCCATTTTGTTCTCAGGTAATGGACATATAGCCGTCATAGGGGGAACAATCCACCGAGAAGGCATCAGCTTGCTCGGTGGATTGCTCTTCCAATGTTGACTATGATCTTTGCTATGCAAAGGTTAATAAGCAACGTGCTCTGTTGTGTAATTTTTGCGTAATTTCACTTTGGCGTCAAATGAAGCAAGTTAAATCCTCTGGCAAGAGAATTTCGTCGCTATCTCAGGTCTGCAATTTCAGTTTTAGTAGATCGTGTGTATATTTTAAAGGGAGCTTTGTTTTACCTGAGAAGTTCTGTCCTTTATTTAATAAAAGAAAACGAATTCCCCCATTATTTATCATCTCTGCCTACAGATTACAATTTTCAATATTAGAGATGAGATTGACGATGTCCTAATCAAATAATGAAAGAAATCGAATTCTTTTATCAACCACCTTATTTAAGAACTGCTCTTGTGAATGGTATCGAGGGCTCTTCATGAAATGAGCTACACGATCCCATTTAGGAATTTTTAGGAAGGGATCATATCCTAGTTAGTTTCTTGTGTAATAAGAGATACGACAAGCCATCAGCATAAGGGAGGTAGCGAATGCGATCATACGTTCCTCCACAATTGCTTAGGGTGGACGGACTTCCGTGGAGCCATTTCTAGCCAAGGCATATCCCTCCAAGGTTCTATTCCAGTCCACCAAGTAAGTACAGAACGCAGACTTATCGCAGCAGCTAAAGGTCATACACAATAACGGTCTGGTGAATGTTATTGTATACATGGCTTCTTATCTCTCAGTACAGTGCAAATGCCAGTCTAAATTTAAGTACTGTTTAAGTTGTCTTAATTCGCTACTAATGGCGTTTCTTTGCTAAACTGAGCAAGCCAGGCGAAGCTCTTGTAATGATGCTACGTGACGTCACACTGTAGTAATGTTTTGACGGCGGCTTACACCAGGAAACAATGGAGTCAATCCCTTCCTCCTGATTGTGCTCAAAATTATGCTCAGGATTTTGCATTACGCTCCATTTAGTGGCTCCCTACCACTAACATATAAAATTTACAAGAGATAAAAGGCTTTCTGTTAAAAGGAAAGAACCACTCTGGTTATCCTGGTATAAGCCGCCGGACCCCATTATCAGGCTACGCCAGGAGCCCATTCTTCTGGCTACGCATATTCAGGCCCTAATAGATTGTGCTAGTAAAAGTAGCATATTATGGTAACAGCACTGCAAATTACGTAAAAAAAATTATATGCTGATTATGCTGTAAAAAGTGGAAAATGAAAAATAGGAAATACGGGAAATAGGAACAATGGAATCTTCACTAAGAAGTGAACAGTACTGGAGAAAAGATCAGGAGCATCTTGCGTGGAATTATCTGCACGGGAGGCTGTACACAAAGAAGAGCTTGGGGCTTATTTCCGTTTTCAATTTCATTTCTGCTGTGGCCTTTTCAAAACTTTGCTTTGATGTTCACAAACTTTTGGGTAGGTGCTCAGAAACTTTTGCTCTGGGGAGTACAAACAATTCTTGCATTATATGATTATCAGACGATAACTTAGAATTATATTCTGATCTATTCCACTCTCTGAGCCACATGTAGATTATAATAAGCATTTTTTAGATTAACTTCATTGAAAGTTTGCAATCAAAATGCGTCTGCAAAGTTTAATCATTGGCCATTGTCGTCTGAGAGAGGACAATCAAACCATTGTGTGTTATCTCTGTCTAAATCTCGTACCAGATTTCCGCATAATGGTCTGCCACACCCATAAAAGCCTCATCTCATCACGTAAACTTGGAAATGGCTGGATGGAGAGTACTCTGCTGCTTTCCTCCTTGGCTGATTTTTCGTAAGAGGAAAAGACCAACCGAAAACGACGATGAAAGCACTGGTAAATAAAGCACCTGATTTTAGCACAGCGCACATTTGGCAAGATGCCAAAGAACAATGCTTACGAAAGCAGCTATATATTGGTGAATTACTTTTTCATTTTGTGTTCGCATAGGCTTTGATATCTATCTACTCCTCTATCGATGGCATTTGATGATGTTTTAAATAGGAGGGTAGTTCATGATTTCAATGTTTCTATACACTTTGACTTAACAACTGCGAGAAGACTGAGTTGTAAGACTCAAAAAACGGTGCGTAGAATTAACTCGTTATAATAATCAGATATTAATGCAGTCGGCTCAAAGATATTAGCATTCGGGTGCTGCTCTGCAAATGGGAGACTAGAGAAAGTTTATTTATGTTTGTATGGATGTGCTGATTTACAACAATTGATTCCAAAGCAAAGGCCGCAATGCATTTCCCACGGGGCTTTGTGTATATAGAAAGACCACAGCTCTTAGAGTAGATATTGGTCGTATCATTCGGCCATTTCTTGACCAAAGGTGTTTAACTATGTTCTTCCAAGATATCATCTGTCTAAAAAACATGCTTAGCTGCATTCTTAATATCGACTGAAGAATACAACTTCAACTATAACTATTTATCCAGTCCACGGTGGGATTTAGTGGAGGTAAATTCTTAAGGTAAAACTCGTGTCATTCTCATCTTCCTCCTTGGAAGTGATGTTCTAAATTTCTTCGACGATGTCGGTGCAAGAGAGTGACGGTATTAATCTTCCTTCATTGAAGCATTTGAATCACCGTGACTACGGCTAGCTTTAGCTAGTCTTCTACTCTTATATCAAACTAAAACATAGTTAAACAAACATATCTTACTTTAAATTTGATCGTCGGATTGATCTACATTGTAAATACTTGCTCTTAACTTTGTGAAGAATACTTCTACATTGTGTGTCCTTAATTGTAGCGCTAAAATTTCGCCACTGCAAAAGCAAACATCACTTCCATTGCTAAATCAGCTATGCAATCAGACTCTTAGAAGAGTATACTAAAAAACGATGAGGAACTCTAGCATCTGCTGAGTCTATTTAATGCTCCTACCCTGCATAAAACAATCAATAAACTGTTAAAGTTCAAAGTTTCTTTACATTTGAGAAAAATGTAAACGAAGCCAAAGTTTCTCGTCGGTGATTCCAAATTATGCTGTTTTACGCCACTTCCATTGTACACAACTGGCTAAGATCACTTCTATTATGCAGTTTCAGATGGTTTCACCCTTAAATATATAAAAAAAATATATAAAACATTAATATTATATTTGTTAATGATGGTGCTATAGTCAAATTTATCCTGATTCACTCTCTCTTTCTCTATTGCTTTGCAGAATTGAAATTTCCTGTGCCTTGCAACGATGACTCAGGACAGTCGGCTGACACCCTTACTCTGAGGTAATTGTTATGTGATCTTTCAGAGACAAAATAAGGGTAATCCCTTCTTATTCTCTTCAAAATTTTGTTCGTTCAATAATACTAGTTCTCCTAGCGCAGTGTATCCATGGATCAATCACTCAACTGACAGTAGACAGCATCTAACTTTTAGGAAGAAATGTACAGATGCTAGTTTCATGAGCCGTGAGGACTGTTGTCAGAATGATCCAGACATCCAAATAAAATGATAAGACCATGTTGTGCGTTTTTTTAGACCGACGATAGAGAGGGAAAAAGTAGAGTCAATAAACGATTAAATGTGATGCTAGTCCAGTCTCTATAATATTTAGAAAGATTCTTGAAGCACCTTGCGTGGTGAACAAGATTAGATCAAAACACACGGCCACATGAATAGTGAACGTTTCAGCAAAAACATTGAATTTTGAAAATGTGGCATAAACTTAAAGTTTGGCCTTCTTTAAATAAGATATAACACGAATAAATTGATAGGCTAAGAACAATGTTCACCGAAATTTTGCCTTTGATTGCAAATGATTTCGCTACTATTGTTAACACAAAATAGAACGCGGCTTCAAGCATAGCTAATAATCGACTTCGATAATTATTTACGTTGTGTATAAACACTCCTTTCTTTCAGACCAAAATGCTGCCAATTAAGTTGTCCTCTAGAATTACAAAGAACCAACAAGAATACCAGCGCTTTTTAACTTGCTTGGCGAGCTACTGAAAATCGATTTTCCATAGGAATTAATCATGATCACCTTTCGATTCTCTAACACTTGGTAATGATTTCCACCGCATGGACTGACAAGAATTCGCAGGATTCTCGTAGCTTCTTCGCATTGATGGAAAGCTCTCCCTTCTTCTGGCGCGTCAACCTTTTCTTTATGTCAGTCGGTCAAATCTCAGGTCTATCATTTCAGCATTAGACGATTCCATCAGACTCGAAATATCATAGCGTTTGCAGAAAGCATGGGGGCTGTAAATTTAAACAAGATGACGTGGAAGTGCAGCTGGAGTCAAACAAACAAAACAAAGCTTATTTTGAAAATACTGAATCATCATAATAGTCAGTGGGTATCCAAAAATTTCAAAATCTCGTTATCTCACATTATCATAAACATCGGACTTAATTCGTATCATCATGCATACTGTAATGTCGGAAAATTAACAACTGTTCCATTCCTAAGTACTGCGTCGCGTTGGCTCAACAACACATTGCATTGAGCGTCTACTTATCCATGTTTATGAGAGATTGTTCCTAAAAAAAATGGCCATTCATCTTATTTGAACCACTTTTCACGTAGGTGTATCAGTGTTTTGAAGTTTAATAGCGAAAATAAAAGATGTGATAAAAATGTGATCACGTTTTTTTTTTTCAGATAACCGGAAATGGGCTACCTTGGCAGTCAGTAAAAAGGACATAAATACATGAGGCTGTGAGCTGGATATAAATGAAAGAATTTAAGACTATAGTTTGTTTATTTGTTCTGTCTATGGCACTGAACTCTTATTGCCTGGATGAAGTGAGAATAAGCTATTTAAACGAAAAATTGTCAACAAAGAAGCAGTGAGGTGCTAGTATAATGTTTTTATTTCAGTTTAGAGAGGAGCAGAAAATCTTAGACCAGAATGTATTCTCCCCACGAGATTGTTAAAGTAAATAGGGTGTCTCACACTAAGTGCATACAACACTTAGAAGACTAAAATATTCAGTCTGACTGCTCTGATATTGGTTAGTGAGTTGATAATTCCGATAAATAATTTACTTTGCTTAGGCTTGCACTCTTACACTCTCGATACCTTACTTAATATGACTATATAAGCAATGACTGTCTACTTCTGTGAATTAGTTTGCTAAATACCATTTCAATACAGTGTTGCTGTGTATACATTGACAATTTGGTAAATAACTCTACTTCCTCTACTAACAAAGAAAAGAGAAAAGCAGACTGTATATTAAATGTGATATAAACCTGCCTGGAGAGCAAAATAGTTGTCTTCAGGCTGAGGACAATTATCAGAATATTGATATAACTTCCAATGATATCACGGTTTTGTTTGTACTTTATCAGATCAAACCTCTTACGGCTATTGAAGTATATACATTCTTTTCAGTAAGACCGGATATTTCTTTATTCCACGCCTTTAACAAGTACAGTTGTCAGCAGGTCAGGGCTGCCTACAGACTGAGCGATCGATTCCGTTGGAATTTAAGCTGTAAGAACTTCAAAAAGCGTTAGGGCTTTTCCTTCTCATTCAGAAACTGTTAAATTGCACTTCAGAGCTCTGATCAATTAACTACTTGGCTGTTGATGATTTCATTCTAGTTTTATTTCGGTCAAACATCTTACAAACATTGAACTAATTACATTTTCAGAGACAGTGAGACCGGATATTTCTCCACGGTCACGAATGTAAAACGTACACTCGTCCAAAATGTCTACAGAGCGATTGATTCTGTTGGAATTCAAGTTGTTTGTAAGAACTTCGGGCAGAATGTCTTCGAGCCCTTTCTTTCATTTCTAAACTGTCTAAAGACGTTTCAGACCTTAAATCAGTATTACTTGACTGTTTCAGAAAACTCGTGCTTTAGGTGTCAAGTTCACCAAACATCACACACAGTTCATCACAAGTTAAACTGCCCAGTTTTATATCAAAATGTCTTACCATCAACCAAAATTATAGCACAACTCATTCAAGGAACACTGTCCTTAACGCCTGCTAGTGATTTGGTCTCCTCCCACGACTTGATTTTACGAGAACCTGCCTGCAAGTAAGTTTCAGCTTATCGTTGACTTAATCCCGTCAAATTATTCAATTTTGAAAGTTCAAAAGAGTTACATCCAACTTGGATTGAAGAGAAAAAATGCTATGTAATTTTTAGTTTTCCATTGATGACCCCGACATCCGCATAATACATTTTAATGCGAAGAATGGAATTTTAATTAGAATTCTTTTGTTATGATTACAAAACACAGGAACCTTTCGGCTTCAGCTGCAAGTCACGAGAGTCTTGAGAACAAAACTTAATGGGCTCTTTGCAGGACTTAATCACGTGCTTGCATACCACATAGCAACGCATTGCTGGTGAGCAAGCTAACCAGCGTCCCACTCATTGTGGTGATCAACTCAAACGAAACGATCTTTGACTTCTTGGTCGCAAATATTCCAAACATTTGTTGTTTAAGGACTAAAAACGAAATTTATTGTGACTTTTGTTTCATCGTGCGTGAATTCTGCATGATTAACCTTTACTCTGGGAGAAAAAGCCCGGCGAAAGCCCAAATATAAGGCGAGATATGGCCGCTTCTCACTAGCGACTAAATACAGGAATGACTCCGATCTATGATTGGATGATTTAAATAGTAAAAGTTAATAAGTTATATCTTAACTCCTTGCTCGTGAGTATTGATAACCACGTGTCTCGAAGCAGAACAATGAAATATCAATGTGAAAACACCGATGTGTCAAACAAGAAATGGCTACTTACATAACGAAGAGAAGGCAGAGTCTATCTTGTTCAGCGAGGTCGTTCAGCGACATTCCGGCGATAAAAAAGTTATCCGCTGCCAAGCTCCGCTGACAAAACTCATTCAGTCAATTTAGGCGGACGGTCAGAGACTGGAACCATTCCTGTATTTCACCGCTGACAGGAATGGCTCCAACTCATGCGTATATTAATTTTTTTTTCGTTCTGGCTAAATAATTATTAGTTATTAGGTTCTTCTTATGTTGAAGTCAACGATGCTTGCAAACGAAACCTTCTTTTATTAATACAGGGCCATGTAGTTTCTAAGTTTTAAAATAATGCAGCAACTGCATGTCACGTTTGGAAAATCACGCAATGTTGCGTGACGCTGCGACCGATGTTTTTAATTTACGGCATGCCCTGCTGGAGAAATATGGCTTGGCCGCAATCGAGGGAGTTTTTTTCGTGGAGAACTGATTTTCTAGGTAATTGTTCACACGAAGGACAAATCCATTCATCGGGCTCTTCATCTGTTTTTGCACAACACCTAAAGGAAGAAAGTCGCGGATTAGGGACCGGTCATTATTTATCGCCTGGGGGGGGGGGGGGGTCGGAGTATTTTTGTTGTCACATCGGAGCATTTACCTGATCCCCCCGTAGAGTATCTAGTTTTTTAGAGATCCCCCTTATCGGTAGTGGAAAGTTTCATGATCCCCCCCCCCCCTTTTCTCCCAGCCACCGCCAAATAACTTTTTGAATATGCAAGTGATATTTTAATAGTGGTACTTACGTCTCATGGACCTTGAACCACAACGGTAAATATTTGCTCGTCAGATACGAACTGAATTGTCGAGGAAGTGCCAATCTCAGGCTGTTCATCCAAATCCACGAAAACATAGTCATCGTCGCTCTCTGCCTCTCCACTTTCGGATTCTTCATCCTCGGATTCCACGTCATCTTCATCACTCGACAGTTCTTCTGTTATCACAGTCTCTTTATTCTGTCGGTAATAGTGACATCGAATGGCCTTCACTTTGTCAAGTTTCCGACCCACAGTCGTCAAACCATGCTTGTTGAGATACAGGTCTAGTTCTCTTACCCGCAACTTTTCAACTTTGCCACCCTCGATGAGGTTATCCCATTGAAAGTCCTTGTACGTTCGTTCGGCCTCTTGCCTTCTTCGCTCCTGAGCTGCTCTTGTTCTGATGTCCTTTCGGATCTCAATATCCTTCAAATGATTAACATATGCAATGACGTGCTTCTCTTCCACATTATATTTTGAGCAGAAGCTCTTCATGGTATCCTGATCGTTTCTGATACTGTCAGAATGTTCCTCGTACAGATCTTTAATACATTTTCTTGGAAGGTAATCATCTGGTGTCCTGCCCGTCGATTCCGTCTGATAGATATTCATGCAATCACCCGGGGTCCCGGCGCGACCTAAAATTCCTTTTTTTTTGGTCTGATCCCCCCCATTATGCTTGTCAATTACGGCTGATCCCCCCTAAAGGTCTTCAAAAAACCATGTGATCCCCCCCTAAATACTCCGACCCCCCCCAGGCGATAAATAATGACCGGTCCCTTAATTTTGCTTGGTGATTTCTAACAACTCCACTAAACCTAAAAAAGGACAAAAACAAAACAAACAAACAAAAAAACCATCTTACTAGTCAAAATATTGACAGTAGTTCTCGTGTAGCCGTACCCTCACCCCCGAGGTGAAACGGAAGCGAGGGAATTCGCCTCCGTTTCACCCCGGCGGGGGGAGGGTACGGCTACACGTAGGCTACGTAGGATGGTGAAATATGATGTCAACCTATTAGATGAAATTCCTGTCGTATATTAATTTTTCAAATTATTATGTTAGAACAAGATTATTGACAATATATTCCATTATTCCAGTCCAATATGGCAAAAGAATTAGTTCTCGAGAATCTTCTTTTTTTGTACAGAAGAAAATGACCAAGTATATTGTGTAGGAAAATCACCGTTACTAGGTACAATTTCCACGCCAAACGATATCCTGAGATCCACTTGCTTATAACGTAGAGAGAATATCTTAAACGCCCCCTGTTTTCTCCTCATATACGAACACGGCGTTCTTTCTTGTCGTGATGTTCTTGTTGATTGTAACTGCTCTAAATGAGTAGTTGTTTTAAGTAAATTGTCTGTATCTTCTAGTTCCTCAACAATAACAAGAGGAAATCATGTCTGAACGCGGCACAGAGTTTTAAAGTTAGGAAAAGGAGGCGCCAAGCGTCATCGAAATTTTACGAGACAACAACAGCTCGCCGAGGGCTAATTTACTAAAAGACCGGCGGAGTCCTTTAAGTTTACTTGGAAATGTTATCCGTGATTCTGCGACCTACACCGAACGTGCTAAAGGAAAAAAAAGTTATCGCTGTGGATGTGATCTATGCCATACAACACCAAGGCCATAACCTTTACAGTTTTGCGGGTGGAATCAAAAAAACCTGAAAGAACTGATCAACGGCTCCTTTAGGAGACACCACTTACAGTATAGGTATGGCAAAAGTCAAAGTGTGATTTTATTTTGTTTTAGAACCACACACAATTACACAGTTCTCAACGTTGGTCCTAATCATTATTTTGGCGCCAATGTAAAACATTTCGAGTTGTTTGCCATTGTAGGATGACATGGACAAGAAAAGATTGGAGAGCGTTTAAAACCAAGATTTTTATTGGCGATCGCACCTTTCAAAGGAAAATGCGTCTCTTTGTCTCGATATGTGGGAAGGCCGTTCTTTCCTCTAAATCTCAGTTTGACCCAGTAAAAGGACATACACAACCCATGGGTGCGGCTCGCTTCAAGCCAAGCGCTCAGTTTATTCTCTGAAAGGACTACAGGATATATGACGTATCAGGAAAAAAAGAAATACAATCCATGCATGTAAAGTTTAGCTCCAAAGATCCAAATCACAAGCTGACTGATATGCGGTTGTGGAACAACAGCTGGGTGAAAAACCTCCCCGTACGTCCAGTTACACCTAGGAGGAAAACCCCAGGCCAGCTGTACACCATATACAACGATCACCAGGGCAAGACCAGGTAAATAGATGCTAGAATAAATTAAAAAGCGGTACACACCAGAAAACTAAATACCTTAGGGACCGGTCATTATTTATCGCCTGGGGGGGGGTCGGAGTATTTAGGGGGGGATCACATGGTTTTTTGAAGACCTTTAGGGGGGATCAGCCGTAATTGACAAGCATAATGGGGGGGATCAGACCAAAAAAAAAGGAATTTTAGGTCGCGCCGGGACCCCGGGTGATTGCATGGATATCTATCAGACGGAATCGACGGGCAGGACACCAGATGATTACCTTCCAAGAAAATGTATTAAAGATCTGTACGAGGAACATTCTGACAGTATCAGAAACGATCAGGATACCATGAAGAGCTTCTGCTCAAAATATAATGTGGAAGAGAAGCACGTCATTGCATATGTTAATCATTTGAAGGATATTGAGATCCGAAAGGACATCAGAACAAGAGCAGCTCAGGAGCGAAGAAGGCAAGAGGCCGAACGAACGTACAAGGACTTTCAATGGGATAACCTCATCGAGGGTGGCAAAGTTGAAAAGTTGCGGGTAAGAGAACTAGACCTGTATCTCAACAAGCATGGTTTGACGACTGTGGGTCGGAAACTTGACAAAGTGAAGGCCATTCGATGTCACTATTACCGACAGAATAAAGAGACTGTGATAACAGAAGAACTGTCGAGTGATGAAGATGACGTGGAATCCGAGGATGAAGAATCCGAAAGTGGAGAGGCAGAGAGCGACGATGACTATGTTTTCGTGGATTTGGATGAACAGCCTGAGATTGGCACTTCCTCGACAATTCAGTTCGTATCTGACGAGCAAATATTTACCGTTGTGGTTCAAGGTCCATGAGACGTAAGTACCACTATTAAAATATCACTTGCATATTCAAAAAGTTATTTGGCGGTGGCTGGGAGAAAAGGGGGGGGGATCATGAAACTTTCCACTACCGATAAGGGAGGATCTCTAAAAAACTAGATACTCTACGGGGGGATCAGGTAAATGCTCCGATGTGACAACAAAAATACTCCGACCCCCCCAGGCGATAAATAATGACCGGTCCCTTAAACCTAAGAAACCGACAAACGTGAAGATAAAGAATCTTGAAAATACCCGTCCTTAGCCGATTCACGAGCCCAGCGGCCATAACGCTTAAAAAAACGGTCTGGCACGCCAGCATTTGCTGTAGCAATAGCCCTGCCACTCTTGAGACTATGCGTACCAGTGGCAGAAATATCCAGTACAATATCTTTAAAAGCCTCTAGCATTAATCCTCTTACCTGCGAATAGCTTAAACCTTTAGCTCTTGGCCTATAACCACATTAGGTTTTGACAAGCTAGCAAAGCAAAGGGCTGTCGCAGGAAAGCTCAGCTCTTTGTAAATAAAGGTTCATCATAACAACCGGACAAGTTGCTTTCCCAGAGGAAGCTAAAACAATCCAAGCTCCCTCCCTGTACTGATCAGTTTCAGTTGATTGAATAAATAACTTTAATATCATTGTCGATTTTAACATCGGATCGAACAAGGTTAGCAAGCTCATCAAATCTGAGAAAGGCAGCAAAAGCTAGCAAGTATATAACAACCCAAAAAATTTTTATACAAAGAGGCCATCGAGTCCGCTTTGCAGGCAACTAACTGTTCTAACTGAATGATTCGATAGACTTCTGAAAGACAAAACCTGTCCACCCAAATTTATACCCTCGCTAATCACCTACAGCCTCCACTTCGTTCTGAAGTATTGGATCTATTATCTACATCGGGAGACCGTGATGTTTGGTATTGGACCAATCCCTATAACACATTTGTTTCCACGTTCCACACAGATGATCCAGGTGCGGACCCCTGAAGATGGAATGAGGTAATGCGAAGTGCAGCAGAGGGACGGCTGAAAGAGTACAGTAAACTATGCGCGCTCATGTGAGAAAGGAAACCAACATTGTCTTTTATCATGGAATACAAGTAAAGAGTAAGTAATCACGTTTACGCGTAAAACACGGAGTTGAAGTTTCCTGTAGGCTGAGGATGTGTTTTGATAAGGCCAAAAGACAAAGGTATCATCTGTCTTACTTTTTAAAAAAAGCAGTTTAGGCCTTTATTTGGTTTTTAGGGATTGGATATTAAATCCAACAGAACGTGGATTCCAATTCAAATGTTGACAATGATATTTGCTGTACAAAAATTAGTTAACAACATAATCTTTCGGATGAACAGAATGATGCCTCTTACTCGTAACCGTTTATCAGATGCTTTTACAACTTTGTTTTCTCAGCATGCGTCCGCTGGGCCGAACCGTCCGGCTAAATATATATTGACCTATATCCACCTTGACTGTCCGACCCAGACGCATGCTGCGCATACCAGCAATGAAAGGTAAGAGATTTCATGTTCCCAAGGTAAATGTTTTGGCTTTTCATTGATTATGTTGGATAGCTGGAGAATGAAATGTTGAGTCATTAAAACTGATGCAGAACTTGCGGATGCTTGGTGGGAAATAAGTGTTATTCTGATAAATTTCTGAAAATTAAACCAGGCTGCTAAACGGTGATTGAACTTTAGGGCGAAATTTAAAATAATGCGGAATCAAGAATAATTCCTTATTTCAAAATTTTTTATGAGAGCGTCATATTCCATTGAAACACACTCTTCGTCTTCTTCCCTTTCACAGTGCTGTCCAAGGGAGCAAGGCAAACCCTCTAGCAAGAGAATTTCGTCCGCCATCTCAGGTCTGGGATTTCACTTTCTTTAGATCATGTTATACTTTTCTAATGAACTTTGTTTTTCTTATAGCCGGAAATCGCTTAATGTAATGAAAAAAACGAATTAGCTTATCACCCACTGTCACTCTGAGAAAGGTAGAGTAAACTTCCATTTTGTTCTTAAGTAATGGATATATTGCCGTCATAGGAAGAGCAATCCACCGAAAACGTACCAGCTTGCTCGGTGTATTGTTCTTACAAAGTTGACCATGATCTTTGCCCTGCAAAGGTTAATAAGCAATTAATTTGTTGAGTTCTTTTTGTGTACTTTCACTGTGGCGTCAACGGGAGAAAGTTGAATCCTTCAGCAAGAGAAGTTCGTCGCCATCTCAGGTATGCAATTTTAGTTTTAGTAGATCGTTTGAAAATTTTTAAATGAACTTGGTTTTTCTTTGAAAAGTTCTGCCCTTTATCTAATAAAGAAAACGAACTCCCTCCTTATGTATCATCTCAGGCTACAGCTTACAGTTTTTCACATTAGGGATGGGATTGAAGAGGTCTTAATCAAACGATGAAAGAAAACGAATTCGTTTATTAACCACCTTGTTTAAGAACCACTCTTGTAAATGGTATTGAAGGGGCCTTCATGAAATGAGCTTCACGATCCCATTTAGGAATTGGAATTCTAGATGTGATTTAGGAGGGGTATCATCCCAGCGAGCTTCTTGTGGCATAATTTACCTACAGAATATTTCACCAAACAGAAAAGGACGACCCAAAGGGTTTCTTCGTTTCTGAAAAGATACGACGAGCCACTAGCACAAGGGAGATGGCGAATGCGATCCTCCACAAATGCTTAGGGTGGACGTATCTTCGTGGAGCCATTTCCTGCCAAGGCATTTTGATTCAAGGTTCTGTCTCGGTCCACCAGGTAAATACAGAACAAAGACTTATCGCAGCAGCTAAAGGTCATACACACTAACGTTCTAGTGAATTAATGTTAGTATATACATTCCATGGTTTCATATCAAATGCCAGTCTAAATTTAATAAAATTTAAGTCCGCTATTAATGGCGTCCTCTAGCCCGCTAAACTGAGCAAATCAGGCGAAGCACTTGTTATGATGCTCCGTGACGTCACACTGTATTATGCTCCATTTAGTAGCTCACTTTAAGAGCATTTAAGAGCCCTTCCATTCCACTTCCTATCACTGACAGGTAAAACTTACAAGGGATAAAAGGCTTGCTGTACTTTAAAGCGATACCTTTTATCGGACCCAATTATCAGGCTACGCATATCCAGGCCCTAAGGAATGGTGTTGGTAAAAGTGGTATATTATGGAGCTAGCATTGCCCGATTTTTTTCCAAATTATGCTTTAAATCATGCTCGGTTTTGAAAATTATGCTACATTTTGTAAGGCATGCTTTTCTAATATGAAACATAAAACAAGTTAAAACTATAAATTTTTTTGGTCCGATTAAACACAACTACGCATTTAATATGTTCTGACATTTTGTTTCCTGCGAAAATAGGAATCGGGATCGATCTAATCTTTACTTCCGGGGTGTGCCCAGTCCTCTAGACGACGAACAACGCGGTATTACGGTACCTTTCTTCCCCCAAGACACTGCAAGATTGAAAATAGACTAAACAGTAGACCGACCTTAAAAATGATCATTCTTAGAGATCAAGCAAGATATGACTCTGGTAAAGTTCCCTTCGAAAAAATATTATATGCTCATGTTTATGTTGTAAAAAGTGGGAAATACGAAATAGGAAATACGGTCTGGAAAAAATGGAATCTGTGATAAGAAGTGAATGCCACTGGAGAAAAAATCAGGAGTGACTTGGTTGGAGTCATCTGCATGGGAGGCTGTACACACATTTGGCACACTCTCGCAGGGAAGATGGCCGCGTAGACCTGATAGAAGAGCTTGGGGCTTGTTTCAGTTTTCAATTTCATTTCTGCCGCGGCGTTTTCAAACTTTTGCAGTGCTGTTCACATCCTTTCGGGTAGAAGCTCAGAAACAATTGCTCTGGCGAGTACAAACGATTCCTGTGTTTTATGATAATCAGACGATAACGAATTATATTTCAATCTATTCCACTCCCTGACTGAACTACATGTAGGTTAAAATCAGCATCTTTAGATTTACTTCAATGAAAGTTTGCAATCAAAATGAGTCTTCAAAGTTTAATCATTGGCCATTGTCTTCTAAAAGAGGACAATCAAAGCATTGTGTGTTATCTCTGTCTAAAATCTCAGACTAGATTTCCGCATAATGGTCTTCCACGCCCTTAAAAGCTACAGAAGAGCTTCTACTTCAACCTCTCATCACCTAAACTTGTGGCTAGGAAATGGCTGGATGGAAAGTAATCCTTTGCTGCTTTCCTTCTCGGGTGATCTCTCGTAAGAAAAAAATACCCACGGAAAACGAGGATACAAGCGTAGGTAAATAAAACACCCGATTTGAGCACGATGCACATTAACTAAAATGCCAGAGAATGATGCCTACGAGAACAGCTATATACTGGCAAATCAATATTTGATTTATGCTCGCATGGACTATGGTATCTGTCATAAGTTATTTCCCATAAAACTGAAATCACTACTCCTCTATCAATGACATTTGTTGGTGTTTTAGATAAGCGGATAGCTCAAGATTTGTAAATTTCTAAATTGTTTGACTTTAAAACTGCAAGAAGACTGAGTTGTAAGACCCAAACAATCCCCTTCTTAGCACTTTTCAGCCAAATGAAATGATGCAAAAAACTGTTCATAGAATTAACTCGCTATTATAATCAGTTATTAATGTAGTTAGCTTGAAGACATTAGCATTTGGATGTTACACTGTAAATGGGAGACTGAAGAAAGTTTATTTATGTTTGTATGGATGTGCTGATTTAAAAATCTACACTGATTCCAAAGCAAAGGCCGCAATGCAATGTATTTCTAACGGAACTTTGTGTATATGGGAGGACCACCGCTCTAAGAGTAGGTATTAGTCGTATCATTCGGCCATTTCTTGACCAAATGTGTTTAGCCATGTTCGTCCAAGATATCATCTGTCTAGAAAACATATTCCGCTGCACTTTAAATATCGACTGAAAATATAACTTCAACTATAACTATTCATCCAGTCCATGGTGGGATTTAACGAAGGTAAATTATTCAATATCAGCTTAAACTCGTGTCGTTCTCATCTTCCTTCTCGAAAGTGATGTTCTAAATTTCTTCGACGATGCAGGCGTAAGAGAGTGACGGTGTTAATCTTCCTTCATTGAAGCATTTGCACCACCGTGATTACGGCTAAGAGGCTTTAGGCAGTCCTCTACATCATACAAAAACATCGTGAAACACACGCACCACATTTCAAATATGATTGTCGGATTGATCTACATTGTAAATACTTGCTCTTAACTTTGTGAAGAACTCTTCTACATTTAGCGTCGCTTAATTGTGGCGCTAACATTTCGCCACGTGGCGGTTACGCAAAGCAAACATGGCTTCCATTGCTAAATCAGCCATGCAACCAGACTCTTAAAAGTGTATATTCAAAAATGATAAGAAATTTCTAGCATCTGCTGAGTCTATTTCGTGCCCTTACTTTGCATAAAACAATCAACATGCTGTTAAATTTCAAAGTTTCTATACAATATAGAAAGATGTAGTGCACGAAAGCAAAGATTCCTGTCCATGTTTCGATATTATGCTGTACGTAATACACCGCACCCATTGCACACAACTGGGTAGACCACTTCTTTATGCTTTTCAGAAGGCTTCACCCTTAAACATATATATGAAATAAATCATTATACGTGTTAATGATGGTGATTTAATCCGGCAAATTTGTCCTAGTTAACTCTCTCTTTCCCCATTGCTTTGCAGAATTGAAATTTCCTGTGCGTTGCACAGAAGACTGAGAATAGTCAGCAGACACACTTACTCTGAGGTAATTTTTATGCGATCTTTCAGAGACAAAATAAATGTAATCTCTTCTTATTCTCTTCAAAATATTGCTCGTTCAATAATGTTAGTTCTCTTAAAGCAATATATTTACGGATCAATCATTCAAATGGCAATGAACGGATCTAACTTTTTGGAAGAATTATACAGATGACTGTTTCATGAGCAGTGAGGACTGTTGTTATAATGACCAAAACATTCAAATAAAATAGTAAGTCAAGTCGTGTGTTTTTTTAGACCGACAATAGAGAGGGAAAAAGGAGAGTTGATAAACATTCAAATGTGATAATAGTTCAGTCTCTATAATTTCTAGAAAGATTCTTGACGTACCTCGTGTGGTGAAGAAGATGAAATAATCAAAATACAAAGCCATACGAATAGTGAACGTTTCGTCTGAAAGATTGTAGCGTATTATGTTTAATATTTGTGATTGACACATGAAATTTTTATAATTTTAAAAAGCCTGTAAGCTGAGCTTTAATAGCTACCAAAAGATAAGCAAGAGGATTCTAATATTTTTTAGAACCTTAATTTTTTGACCGTTTATCGATATAAGCCCTAGGTATATAGAATTGTGCAATTTTGAAAATGTCGGATAAACTTGAAATTTGGCCTTCTTTAAATAAGATATATCGCGAACAAATGGAACATCCTAAGATCATTGTTCATGGAAACTTTGCCTATAATTTTAAGTGATTTCACTACTATTGTTAACCCAAAATAGAACGGCTACAAGCATAACTGACAATCGACTTCAACAATTATTTACATTATGTGTAAATACTCCTTTCCTTCAGATCAAAATGCTGCCAATTCAGTTGTCCTCGAGAATTCCAAACAACCGAAGCAAATACCTAGCGTTTTTTAATTTCAAAATGCTCGGCGAGATACTGAAAATTGATTCTCCTTAAAATAAATCATGATCACCTTCTTCAACACTTGCAAATGATTTTCATCGCATAGACCAACAAGAAATTGCAGGATTCTAGTAGCTTCTTCGCATTGATGGAAAGTTCTTCGTTCTGGTGCGTCAGCCTTTTCTTCATGTCAATCGGTCAAATCTCAGGTCTATCATTTCAGCATTAAACGATTCTATCAGACTCGAAATAACGAAGCGTTTGCAGAAAGCATGATGGCTATAAATTAAGTACGATGATGTGGTAGCGCAGCTGAAGTTAAACAAACAAAACAACGCTTTATTTTGAATAGACTGAATTATCATTTTGGTCGGTGGGTACCCAAATATGTATTTACAAAATGCGTTTCAAAGTCTCGTTATCTTACATTATCATAAGCGTGGACTTCGTTCGTATCGTCATGCACTCTGTAATGTCGGAAAATTAATAACTGTTCCTTTCCAAAGTTTTGCTTCGCTTTGGCTCCATAGCACATTGAATTGAGTGTCTACCTATCCATGTTTAGGAGGGATTGTTCCTGAAAAAATAGCCATTCACCTTGAATCACTTTTCATGAAGGTGTATCAGTGTTTTGAAGTTTGGTAGCAAAAAGAAAGAATGTAATTAAAATGTAAAATTACTATTTTAATCAAATACACCTTTATTTCTAATTCTGTTTTCCTTACATTTTAATTTATGCGTTTGTAATTTTAATGGCATAGCTTCATTACACATTGGAGCAGAAAATCTTAGACCAGAATATATTCTCCCCACGAGATTGTTAAAGTAAATAGGGTGTCTTACCCCATGTGCATGCAACACTTAGAAGACTGAAATCTTCAGTCTCACTTGTCTGATATTGGTTATTGAGTTGATAATTCCGATAAATAATTTACTTTGCTTAGGCTTGCACTCTTACACTCTCGATACCTTACTTAATATGACTATACAAGCAATGACTGTCTACTTCTGTGAATTAGTTTGCTAAATACCATTTCAATACAGGGTTGCTGTGTATAAATTGTCAAATTGGTAAATAACTCTACTTCCTCTACTAACAAAGAAAAGAGAAAGCAGACTGTATTTTGAATATATGGACCTGAGGACAATTATCAGAATATTGATATAGCTTCCAATGATATCACGGTTTTGTTTGTATAGATCAAACTTCTTACGGCTATTGAAGTATATACATTCTTGTCAGTAAGACTGGAAAATTCTTTTGTTCCACGCCTTGAACAAACACATTTGTCAGCAGATCAGGGCTGCCTACAGACTGAGCGATCGATTCCGTTGGAATTCAAGCTGTAAGAACTTTAAAATGCGTTAGGGCTTTTCCTTCTCATTCAGAAACGGTTAAATTGCACTTCAGAGCTCCGATCAATTAACTCCTGAACATCTTACGATCATTGAAATATTTACATTTTCAGTGACAGTAGGACCGGATATTTCTCTACAGTCACGCATGTAGAACGTCCGGCACTCGTCAAAAATGTCTACATAGTGATTGATTCGGTTGGAATTCAAATTGTTTATAAGAGCTTCGGCCAGAAAGCCTTCTAGCCCTCTCTCTCATTCCTAAAATGTCTCAAGACGTTTCAGATCTTAAATTATTACTTAACTGTTTCAGAGACTCGTGCTTTAGGTTTCAAGTTCACCAAACATCGCAATTCATCACAAGTCAAACTGCCCAGTTTTATATCAAAATGTCTTACCATCAACCAAAATTATAGTACAACTTATTCAAGGAACACTGTCCTTAACGCCTGCTGGTGATTTGGTCTCCTCCCACGACTTGATTTTACGAGAACCTGCCCGCAAGTAAGTTTCAGCTTACCGTTGTCTTAATCCCGTCAAAATATTCAATGTTGAAAGTTCAAAATAGTGGCATCCAACTTGAGTTAAAGAGGAAAAACGCTAGGTAGTTCGTTGTTTTCCAATGACGACGCCGACATTCGCATAACACATTTAAAATGAGAGTGAAGAATGGAATTTTAATTAGAATTCTTTTGTTATGATTACAAAGCACAATATCTTTTTCCGTTTCAGCTGCAAGTCATGAGAGTCTCGAGAACAAAAGTTCCTCGTGCGTAGGATGAAATTAGTTGAAGGGTTAGAGATTGAGGGAGGGGAGGGATGTGGTGGAGTTTGTGCGGCTGAAGTTGAGACCGGTTTCTTCTAGAAAACCGATTGATTACTGGTGCTGCTTAATATATTAAAGATTTTCCACAGCCAGTTGGTAACGAAACGGAGACATCGTTACCTTCGAAAAACAGATATATATGGTTTTCTGTTGTTCTTCTTAAAATGTTTCTATCCCAAAAGTCTCACAAAATTTGTCTGAAAACCACCTCGTAGATCGCTGTTGTCTGAAAAAAGAGTGACGTCATAACACGATAAGTTTTCGCTGACTTTTTCTCGCTTACATCTTACCCTGGGAGGGGGGTACACTGTAAAATGAAAAGAGCCAAATTGACCCCAAAAGCCAAACGGGTGGGACAGATATCATTTCGACCCCTCCAAAATCTGAATTGGCCCCTATGAATTCTACTTTGGAACTTTTTCTCAATTTGGCCCTTCCAAGAGCCAAGTAGGATTGAACAATTTGGCCCCAACGAGGTGCAATTTTTGAAAAAAAAAGAATATAAAAATAATTTTCTTTTTTCGACCATATTTCGTTTCCCACACTATTCATTAAAACGTGTTCAAATTTTCAACGGTTCCTCTCATAACTGAACACCGAGTCACACAACGAATTAATCGTTGGCTTTTTCTCGAGACGTGAGCGTGGGCCGCCTGTGATCGCATAAGTCGAACCTAGACCACGTGCGTCGGAAACAATAATGAATTATAGCAGCGAATTCATCAGTGAAGAGGCTGTTTCTTGGCTACAGTCGCATGGAATGAGACTTAAGAAAGGAAAGGTAGGCAGAAGAAATTTCTTAACAACGTATTTTACTGCAACTTTACATTCACAAACTTGACCGCTCCATTGATCTTTGTTCGCATCTTATCTTGCAGAAAAAGACGGTTGCGATAGCCAAGATCTCCTTGCAATCGCCCAAGATGCAGACTTACCAAGGCACTACATCCCTATTATAAAAGAGCGTCTAAAGCTCAAGAAGTTGATTGCAATGAACGCTGAACCTAGAGATGACACGAGTTCTTCGTCGGTACGATAATTAATTTTCCCACCAGAGAATTTGACGCATGAATGGTTCGCCTCTTCTCCCGAGTCTTGTTGAGTCCCAGCGGTCTCACAACTAAAGTCACTTGATCAAATTTTGGGGACGAGAGATAGAGACGGTTACAGTTCGAATACTGCATTTGCACAAGATGGATTTAACTTATTTCAAGATTCTCTGATTTTAGGATCTCTCACTCTGAATTCTTAATCTTTTTCTTGAAAAGATGAACTGATATTTTTATGTCTATGTCTTTGTTTGCATCCACTTAAGCTGATTTTTTTGGCTCTCTCTCTTTCAGCGTGCAGAATCAAGTCCTTCGAGTAAGACGGTTCAAACGTCGATTGATGATTCAGATAACATCAGCGATTATGAAAAGTTAGAGGTGACATTGGCACCGAAAGAAAAGGGTAAATCGCCCAAGGATCTCTGTTTTACGGACGAGGCGACAGAACTGAGTACTGTCTAAGTAAGTTCTTGTATATTAAACTTAGCAGGATGGTGAAGAGTACATTATCGATTACTTTCTTTCGATTATATCCCAAAGGAAAACACACAAGGTGCCAGTTGGTCAGTTAAAGATGAGAAATCTCGGGGATTGCACCTGACAAAAATTACGAGATTTGCTTTATTTTTATTGAAATATATTAGATATGTATTCACTTGCACCATGCATAAAAAGAAGTAAACCCAATGTTTAATTAGTGAATTGATAGGATGTTATCAGACAGTTTAATTTTTTTGAAAAAAAAAAATTTACCTACAGGTTCCTCCTGGATGGCTTTCAAAATTCCAACTACCATCGAGGGTAAGAAACTTTTCTTTGTTTTGTTTTTTAAGTCTACAAGCAATCCTTATTTATTCATGAATACTGAACTAAAACTGAAGTGTATAGAGCTATGATTTCTTTTCTTAATAAGTACATATACAGTTCGGTGAAAATACGTCATTGATGACCACCATTATTGTGTTTTTACTTCTTATGCACAGTTTGCTTACAAATATTTTGCAACTTTGTAGTTGCAAAAATTTACTGTTCTCCAACAACAAATTAATTTGCTCATTTGTTTGTTTTTTTGTACAGTTCTCTGCCTCAGTAGAGTTGGATATCCAGAAGGGATATCTCATCAGCAGCCTAAAGTACTCTGAGCAGCAGTGGATTGCAAAAAAAAATTATTGCAGAGTATCCTTGTATGGCAAGCAGGATACTAGACTAAGTTGACTTGGAAACTGAATGGATTGGTTTGGTTTAAAAATCTATTGCTTCACCTCTTCTGCTTGCAGTGAAGAGAGAGAATTTTGTGGTGCTGAATTTCCATTTCTGGTGTTTTAGTTTATGGTTTTTAGAAAAACATATATATGTGACCCTCCATGGGAAAACGAACACTAACGCTTTTCCGTTAAACGGTCTCGAAAAACGGATGTAAACGGATAGTAAACGGCTAACTCGAGCGTTTAAAGGGATGCCATAACCGCAAAAAATTTAAACGGTTGACCAAAGTCCAAAAACGGATAGCTTAGGCCTTCAAACGGTTGACCAAAAATAAAAACGGATAGCACGAAACGTTAAACGGTTGACCAAAGTTCAAAAACGGATAGCTCACACTGTTAAACGGTTGACCAAAAATAAAAACGGTCAGCCCGAAACGTTAAACAGTTGACCAAAGTCCAAAAACGGATAGCTTAAACCGAGAAACGGTTGACCAAAATCGACAAACGATGAGCTAAAAATTGATGTTTAACGGCTGTGATTGAGCCGGCGAGATCTTCTGCGGAAAAACTTTCGGAGTGACAACGGATAATTTTCCTTCAAAGCGAAAACATTGAGCATGATAATTTGAAAAATAATAGCTAGCATATACTTGCGCATTTTATTTCTGGGTTAAGTACTGCCGCTTTCGTGTGACATTCATGAAATAAGCGCAATTTACTGAGAATAGTTTCGCTGCCGAATATCCTGAACGGCTACCGCGAGAAACTCATAATCTTCTCCTTTGTTTATTCTTATTATTATTGAAAATGAACTTCATTTTTTCCTGTTCGGAAGTTTCGCGAAACAAATATGCATATGCAATGCCACCACCTTGTCTAAAGCCGAAACGTTTCAAGGTCAACTAACGCAATGAAGTTCCATTGCAAATAAAAGGTCGAATCGGTGTCACGCACCGAGCGGGGCCGTTAAAATGATTGTCAATAAAACCAAGAAAGATGAATCAAGATGATATAAACAGAAAGAGAGTAGCCGATTTAGCAGTCCATCAATTAGGAACAATTTAAAACTATGAGACGGGAACCAAGAGAGGGTTATCTCGATTTCACTAAATCTGTAATCAAGATCAGGCGCACTGTTCTGATCGATCAAAGTCGATGGCAGGGTCATGGTCAAATGAATGGCTTTATTGCAATTGGCTGTCGATGCTCTTGGTTTTTACAAACGGATATTTCAACTTAATTTGTTTGTCAAAGGATGCGACGGAAACTCGCTTACTATGATCACGCAAAAGATAAAACCAAAGTAAGTTACGGTCTTTCTGTATTTCAAGAACCTGCGAGTATCGAGCGAACGTAAGATTGATACTTCGAACTACCCGTATCAGAATGATAGGCAAACAGTCCAAAGCTTTCCGTGGAAATTTAAACGGATAGCTTTTTTTTTTTAAACGGATGATATACATATATATATATATATATATATATATATATATATATATATATATATATATATATATATATATATATATATATAATTATATATAAATGTGGGGGTAGAGTCTACCTTGGCATAAAGTGCTCGATGATGTGGTAGCAGAGCTAAGTATACATAAGTTAAAGAATTAAAGAGGACGCATCGATTCTCTGTGACTCTGAATTTCGCGTCTAAGCGCTTGTCCGACAGAACTTTTCTGTCGGACGAGCGCCTAGGCACGAAACTCAGTCACAGAGTATTGATGCGTCCTCATTAATTATTTAACTTATGTGTATATATATATTCTTTCTTTTTTACTGGCTACAGGAATTTTTTGCGCTTTGGCTTGATTTTAATGTGGTTGTAAAACTTGTTTTTATTGCATAGAGTAGCTGATGTTGATTCAGCAATCAGAGATTATGTCCAGCACAAATTTTAATTGCTGGAGATCTTCAATACATCAATCTCCTGAATATAGTAACAGAGGGAAGTGTAATTTGTCACTTCTCACAAGAAAAGATTCCTGATGTTCTCATTGGGTTACTTGGCTCATTTATATTTTCAATTTTTCTTACAATTGGTCAAAGGCAATTTTGACTTTTTTTAGAGCAAGCATTGCTTGAAATTGGGCACAGGCAGACTCTTGTCACTGTTTCCTCTGTTTTCAATGACTTGGCAAATGCCTGAGGTAGTACTTGCTGACAGTTTATATTTTGATAATATCTAAAGTAGCAATATGAGTGCATGTGTTCTCACATCCACTGGAAGAATACTCTATGCTGCCATAAGGCTCTTTGTTTTTCATATGCACAAATCAAACAAGATCTATATTCTTGTGCAGGAACTGGACCATTTGTTGCCTCTGTCTTATTTTGATAATTTTCTGTACTTTAAATCAGTTGTGATTATAAGCTGTTTTACATTACCACATGTGCTAAGTCATTGAAAAGGGAAGCTTTACTCACAAGTGTCTCTTGGGTGTAATTTCTTGCAATGCTTGCACTGTTAAGAAGTATACTGATTTAGGGAAGAGATCTATTTTAGAAAATGGTTGAATTAATGTCAAATATGTATGTATGTTCTATTCTTTCACATGATGTTTCAAAGTTTGTCTGTTTTATACCACAATTAAGATTCTTAATAACTGTAAAATCAAGTAGTGTAAAAGGTTTTTACATAAACAATATCTAGACCCTAAGAAGTGAGTGTTTGAAAGATAAAGTATATGGTGTATTTTCATTATTTGACTGTAAGGGGGAAAATCAGTATGGAGAGGAAAGAGCCCTCTACTTTTGAAGTGGCCCACATTGGAGCTGAATTGACTCTTTTTAAAGGGGCCATTTGTAGAGGGCTGAAATTTTGAGGGCTGTTTTGGCCCCTATAAATTTCAAAGTAGCCCCTGTATTTTCAAATTCACCCTTCACGTGGTCCAATTTGGCCCCTACAACGGGATCGATTCAGCCCCAAAATTGGTGCCAAAAACATTTCAATGGGGCCGAATTGACCCTAAGCGAGTACCAAACTGGACTCACTCGTTTTGGCCCCATTTTTGGGGCCAAATCAAGTCTTTTAATTTTACAGTGTACGGTTACACGTAGGCTATAAAAGGAGGCATACCGCTTAAATTGTTGCAAGTTGTAAACCTGATTTATTTTGAGCAGAACGCTTCCATTTCACCTTGGGAAGGAGGGTACGGCTACACGTAGGCTAAACAAAGAGGCATACCGCTTATGCCACCATGCATCTGATGGCATGCAGACATAAAACCAACTATATGCATAGAAATGTGAGACGCATCTAGAAAACGCTTTATGAAAATAATAATTCTGCGAAAATAGCCTAAAATAAAGCATGTAGATATTTTTAAAAGACGGAGGCATACCACTTAAAGTGCTGCAAGTTGCAAACGTGATTTATTTTAAGCAGAACGCATGCAAATTTGGCACACCATATGGCGAATCAAAAATCACGTCTGAGGTCAATTGGATGCCACTCAAGATTTGCCATGAAAATGAAAGGCGTTGCCTTTTCGCCTGTCTCGTTTAGAAGCTTCTTAAGACACAACCTTATCGTGATATGCAAACTAAGCATTTTTGCTTTGATTCACATCGCGCACTCAAAACAGGCTTGAAAAAGGAAAACAAAAGTCTCATTCAGCGAGTGGTTATGGCTATCGGTCACATCCTGGGGAGAGGTTTAGTTGGATTGTTGTGGCTTCTCTGGTGTGTGTTCTTGAAGTGTTTTTATAAATTACATCAATTCAAGCAGCGATTTCATGTGGACCCTCAAGGTAACTTAAACAAAACAGTCTCAATTATACCTTAAAAGAAGCTTCATAAAAGAGAGAGAGTGAGAAATTGTGTTATATGCTTCTAAGATTTGTCTTCATGGTACAAATAATTATTTAAAACTTATACCCTTTGAATTTGGTTTACATATGGTGGGTTAAAATATGCTGGGATATCTTTCAAAATCTGTCATATCCAGAAAGAAATATTGAAAAATTAGAATAAAAAGGATTCCTAGGCAGATTTTCAGACAAGAGTTGACTCAAAAGTGTAGTTGTATTTTGTCAGCCTTGATATGATTTCAAGTTCGCAAATAAAAAGTACATCCTTCACCATGTTTGCTTTTGCACGCAATCGAAGCCAGCATCACACATGTTGTAATAATATTGTACAGCAGGAGAACCCTTTCTCCAGATTATCACAAAGAAAGAAAGCAGTCTTTGTTAGAGATACATGCTCAAATCATTCCAGCTCAAGCTTGGCGAAACGAGTTCGGTAGAAAATTGAAACTAAGGGAGAGAGAGAAAGAGATAACGAAACCTTTCTCTCCTCATTCCGATCAAAATACTAACATTTATACAACTTGATTTGGATGATTTATTTTTCCAAGTTCGAGGTTGTAATTTAAGGAGTTGTCAAGAGAGACTGAAAGTTTCTAAGTGAACAACAGCTCTACAATTTACATCTGACAAAAATACGTTTAATGACGAAGCAAAGATGGCGGCCGTTGAAAACCAAGCATGAAAGTTTGCATGCACCGCATGTATACTTTTCCCTTCTAAGACCATTTAACGCGTTGGAAATATTCCATAAATATAGATGTGTATGAACGGCAAGGGATTTCTTAGCATTCGATGTTTGCTTTCGGGCTCATCTTGCGCAGGCCACTCGAGTATCTTGCTAATTCGAGCTTTTCGGAGAGGGTGCGTATGTTCCCTGTAAAATTAAATTAAGATTAGTTTACGATATGCTTTACTTTGTTGAAATATATACGCAATTTACACTGATATATTTGGCAAAGCAGGCTGCCCAGCTGCATGCTATAAGCAATACAACGTTCTAACCATAAATGACCGTCGCTACATTCCTCGAAATTTCTCTGCATCTGCTGATTTCCCAAACGAAAGTTCGGCTATAAACCCAGGACTGTTATTACCAAGTTTCAAAAAAATAAAAAAAAAAAACACTTTCAGTCATAACTTATTTTAAATGTGAATGTTGCCATTATTTAAAAAGAAGGACTGGAAGTCTTGTTTTAGCCTGACTAATTAACTTTCAAGAGAAAATTTAACTTGAGCTGTTGTTGTTAACAACGAACATACATCTTGGCAATCTCTTCATCTTTTATGGTTGTGTCGTACACAGACCGTTCAAAATTTTATCGGCGTTTGATATTCTTTCACTCTCTACATGATTTAAGTTTCATGGCGCAGGAATGTTTAGAATTAAAATCCGCAGTCGCTCATGCGAGGGCATAACCATAGCAAATTCAAAACCAGTTGTACTCGAAACGGTTTCTCAGACTGCATTCCGCACTGGGTCAAACACGCAAAAGTTTACTGTACATATATTTCTTCTTACACTACCGTTGGACCAGTTGGACTTTCCCTTTATTCATTACCATATACGTATAAGAACAGAATCGCTACCGAAACTATTCGAAAGTCGAAATCATTTATGCATCTGTGTTCAAAGACATTTCAAAATCATTCGCAACAGGGTGAGTTAATGTGATAGTTGTAACAATAAAATCAAAGAAAAAGATAATATGAGTATGTACCGATTGAGTGAACAATTTCAGAAAGCCTAAGGAAACAAACTTGCCTTGCCATCAGCAAACTAAACTTACAAATTATCTGAAAGAAGGCAGCTGTATGAAATATACTCACCTGGCCGTCCCTTTCATTCGAGTTCTCGCTGAAGATCTGATGACTTCATTTCATAGACTAGATTCACTCAGATGCACTGCCGGTTTGAATAAAAGCTAATATTCGCAAACTTCTCTCTAAATCCCTAAACAGTTAGAACAGAATATTCAAAAGTATCTACTTTCATCATGGCACCGAAAGAAACCACAGGAATAACTTAAAATGATATTGAAACCGAAAACACAATTGAAGTTTATAAAAGGTCCAGCCATTGTTCAAGCGGTCATGCCTGAATAGCGGCTGCTATAATTACATGTCCGTATTTCTATATTACGAACGTTCTGATTGGTTGATAACGTGTACACCAAAATTATTTTAAAAAAAAATAAATAAATAAATAAATAAAAGAATAAAATAAATATAAAGGACACCTTACTCGTTCAAAAGCTAAAGGTCATGGTATCTCCAGCACAGGATGTGCAGTGCAATACTAAGGAATCACCTTAAGGAGGCTCCATAGGGTCTTTGATCAATGTTGCACGCGCGCCAGCGTACTGTTTTTCTATATAATTTTTATGTTTCCGCTTTTCTAGGTCAATAAAAGCCACGAAAAGGGCAATGAGCAAGATTTGGACCATCGTTTGCTGTAGTAAATGATATCAAAATGATTTTAGCTATCAAGCCAAGGCTCCACGAGTGGGAGGCGCTCGCCAGTGATAATCTGGCTTTGCCTTTGATTTTCTTCAATTTGCTTCGGTGAAATCTCAAAATTGTCCCAATTTGTGAAATTTTTCTTGCCAATCATTTAAAAGCCGAAAAGTGGTTTTAAAGGCAGTTTCTTCACTATTTGAAACATTACATAATAATTAAAACTGAATATACTTTACCTCCAGATCGGGACTTGCAATTCCCTGTCGAATGCACAGGAGAATCTCGTGATGTTTGGTGGTATGAGGCTTTGGAAATGAAAGGTCAGTACAGTATATGATAGCATTGAAAAATTGAGTTAATGTCACCATTATGGGGGACGATTACTTTTTAAGGTATTGTAAACAAAATGGTACGCTTATCCAAGGAAGCCTTACTTGGATTAATACAAGAGTATTATCAAAATCGAATAAGAAAAATGCGTTCATCAAGCAACTCATTATGTAAAAAATCCAAATAAATTTATTGAAGTATAAAATGTTTCTATATGAACATAATCTTAAGGACACTGTTAGCCAAAATTTATTTTTTGTTGGCAAGAAACAAGAATTGCACTTTACCCGATACGCTTGTATTTTGATTCGCACTTGTTGAAATTTTAACAGTATCTTTTTTTAATTTAGCTTTTAGATTTTAATTCAGTATTTTATTCAATTTCAGCTATACCATTTACCCATCTATTATTTATTGCAGAGTTGTAACTCCAGATGGCCATGTATATAGTTCATGGATGTCTTCGTATGGTTCATAGAAATATCTTATTGAAGAAAAATTTGAACATTTTTCTCAACGAATTGTTTAGTCGATCGAAGTGAGATTTTATCAACCTTCGGATCTGGTAGAGTCTACTTTTTAGTCATCTCAAACACGAAAAAGAAGAGGGATTTTGTAAATAAGTAAGTTCTGTTAAGATAAAATATATTTTGTCATGCTAGCCTTTAATAAACACAGAAACTTTGCCAGGAGGTTGAATGAAGTAAATATCTAACGGCACAGTGCAAATGATCGCCTATGGGACTACAGATCTCGGGACAGAGTTGAAAGTTTTACGACAAAGTTGATTGAATACTTGGTCTCCTCATAATGTTTTTTAAGATTGAAATCTTAAGCTGAAATTTTTCGATCAACTTAAAGCTAAACCGTTAAGCAACCCTTCGGTTGTCAGAGCTCGTCAGAAATTTTAACAACCTAAAGCTGTCGCACGCTTTCCAAACAACTTCTTACCAAATACAGTTGGTGCTCGATAAAACCTTATTTGTAGCGAACTGTGATTTCACGAAATGTAAGGCTTATTTGTGGAATACCTTCACCAACCATCTCTGGAAAGGCACCTAATTTAGAGATGTTTTGTGAATGTTCAATTATGTTCGTTTGTCCTGTTAAGGTAACATATTTCTTTTGCAGAATTTTCTATAGGTAAAATTTGCAGTTTTCTTCAATACAGTTCTTTTGCTTCCTTGATACTGGATCGCAATTGCATCACTCATACAAAATCTAGTCTTGTTTCTTCTATGGTACTTAAATAGAAAAGTGATTTATTACGAATAAATGTATTCAGATGGTTTGCCTGTAAAATAAATTGAGCTTATTTGCAAATTTTGATTAATAGAAGGAGCTCAAGAATCCTATGTTTAGGCAGCATTGAAAGAAACAAACTAAATAAGCTGCAAACGCAGACGTTTCCTACAATTATTATTGGCTGACCGATTTCGTGAAACTTTTTAGTGGTAGTTTAAAAACTTGTAAACTTGACCGGCAAAACAACTAAGATTTGCTTTTATGTAGGAAAATTAAAGAAAGATATGTTTTTAGAGAGACCACCATTTTGAATAGAGAACGATCGTATCAAATGTTAGACCCTCTGTCGCCTTATTTATTTTTAATTGCCATTGAAATTATGGCGATATCTATAAGAACAAATGAGAATATTGAAGGCATAAAAATCGGGGAAGATGAAACTAGGTCTCTGTTGTACGCCGACGACATGACAGCTACTCTAGCAAATATTTCATCAGTCGAAAAAGTAATACAAATCCTTAATGACTTCGAAAAATGTTCTGGCTTAAAAATGAACCTTTCTAAAACCAAAGCTATGTGGGTTGGAAAAAACAAAAATTCTTTAGAAACACCTCTGGACCTTGAGTGGTGTACAGGTGTTAAGACCCTAGGTATTCACTTCTCCTGTGATCAAGAACAAGTTATAAAACAAAATTTCCAGGATAGATTAAATGAAGTTCAAAAAATGATTAATTTATGGAAACTCAGAGGTCTCTCCCTATTTGGCAAAGTAACAATAATTAAATCTTTCCTTATCCCAAAATTATTATATGTTTCCTCAATAATAGAAACCCCACCCGAAATTATTAAACAGATGGAGAAAATGATCTACAAATTTTTGTGGAAAGGCCCTGATAAAGTCACAAGGCTTTCTGTGATAAATACTTTAGAGAATGGTGGACTGAATCTCACAGACCTTGAGCTACATATTAAAGCATTAAGATTGTCCTGGATTCCGCGTCTCATAAATGAGAAGGAAGGGCCCTGGATTTCTTATCTCAAATACAACTTAAAAAAATACGGAGGATGTTTTCTTTTTAGATGTAACTATGATGTAAATGATCTTGACTTAAGTCTTAGTAAGTTTTACTTACAGCTTCTAAGATGGTGGGCGGATTTTAGATGCTCCTTTTCTGATGTGAATTATTCTCAAAATGTAATTTGGAATAATAAGGATATACGAATTAATAATAAACCTGTTTTTTATAAAACATACTTTGACAAGGGCATAACTTATTTGAATGATTTACAGTTCGATGTTGATAATGTGCGTTCTTATGAATTCTTTAAGCAAAAAGGACTTAACACTAATTTCCTGACTTGGACAGCCTTGAGATCTTCTATTATTAATATGAAATCAAAAAGCTCCTGCCCCATCCCCACAGCGGGTAATCTCGATCCTATGAATTTTGATTATAAGTCTAAATCTTTTAATGCATATACTGCAAAGTGTAAACAGTTTTATTCTACGATGATAACAAGTAAAGCGAGAATCCCGAATGGCTTTAAAAAGTTGACAGCGGATTTTGAGCTTTCAAATGCGCAGGAAGTTTTCTCTATTCCTTATCTTGTTGCGAGCGAAACGTATGTTTGGTCGTTTCAATACAGAGTATTGAATTTCATTTTGTTTACAAACGATAAATTGTTCAAAATAGGGTTAAGTGATTCGGACAAGTGTTCTTTTTGTGGAACCTATACGGAAGATCTGTACCACCTCTTCTTTAACTGCTCCTTTGTGCAAGATTTTTGGAACGTATTTACAGTCTGGTGGTTTGATCTTAGTGGCGAATATTTAATTTTGTCTCTAAAAGATATTATGGTTGGCTTACTTCAGAGGAATGATCTGTTAAATTATTTGATAATTTTAGGGAAATTGACTATTTGGGAATGTAGAAAAAATAACGCCTCTCCAATATTTAGATTGTTTTTGCACAAGGTTGAAGTTAAAAAAAACAAGTTGAAAAAATAATTGCTATAAGAAACAGAAAGCTTCGCGATTTTCAAATTAGATGGGAATTTCTCATATAATTTTGTGTTTGCCCTTTTTTTAAGGAAAAGAATGGAAGACCAATGCATAAACTTAGATCTCATATTCTTCCTTGTTTATTAGTTTATTGTAGTTTATTTTTGTTAGAGAATTAACTGGGCGTCGCCATCGCCGGTATGTGTCACTGTGCAATGTTAAAAGAAAATAGTACTTTTTGTATGTAATGGCATAATTAGTAGATTGTGTTGTTAATAGAGCTGGATACTGTAAGTAGTGTAATTATTAGTGACTGTAAGTAGTGTAATTATTAGGGACGGTAAGTAGAGTAATGTAAATAAGCATTGTAATTAGTGTAAGTGGTGTTTCATATTGTATTGTAAGCATTGTGTTTGTAATTTAAAAAAAAAAAAATAAATAAATAAATAAATAAAAAAAAAATGTTATGATCTTTGAGAGTCTATTTCCAGTTTCTGTCTTAATACTTCATACTTGTATATGTAGTGAGACTCTGAGCGGAAACAACCAGCTCTTAATACATAATATCATTTCGTATGAAGTATATACTGTATTATTTTTTAATAGTAGACTAATCTGGACGTAACTCTGTTCGCCGGTTAAAAATTCCGGTGAAGAAACTTAATTCGGTTGGCAGAATCGATGACCTATATAAGGATTGACAACTCTGCTTACCTGACGGTAACTTTTATTTCGACCGAATTTGGGCAAACGATACCTTCGGATTATGATTGCAGGGTAGATAACGCTCACTCCAAACACAGGTTGCATCATTCGGCGTCATACTTATCAGCCTTGAATGATAAACTTGTTAGTACAAGAATTGCACTTTGTTGCTAGTACACACATCGTTAAATCAAATTAGGGTTCGACCAAGTAACGTTTTAAAATCTTTAGTTTCCCTTCAATCGTATGAACGTTATGCCACTTGTTGCTACTGAACACATTCCATAAGTCATTGCGAATGATAATGCAAGAAAGATGTGTTTTATTTCAATAATAATCATAATAATAATACGTGTTTTTTAACCAGGGTGACCTCTTCAGCATAAAATGCTGCTATGCTATGCTGCTATAAGGGCCCTGCAAAAAAAAAAAAACTGAAAAAAAGCCTAAATACAGTCACCAACTTTAAAAGTAATTAAAAATTTTGGGATCTATAGAATTCCAAAATTAAGATTTGCATCTATTATCACACCAAGGTATGTAATGTTGTGCTTGATTTATCGGATTCTCCCGGAGGAATAAGCTAAATGGCCCGTTTGACAAGGTAGCCGAAGCGATTCGTCGTTGAGTGCCAAAAACAACGTATTCGGTCTTTACATTCAAGGCTTCAAGTCTAGGCTTTACTTGCCCCATATTAAGGTAGTCTGTACTCATCATAATAGCTCTTTTATTGAAAAACATTTTCATGGTACTACTACATTATCATAGTTCTAATCTGGTACGTGAACTATGTTTGGTCAGTTTAGCGGGTCGTAGTTCACTGCACAGCCCGCTAATTTCAAATTTCCCCACGTCTCGGCAGTTCGGAAAGTCGCAAAACTCTCAAACACACAGTTAGTTATACAACTAACTTATTCTTATCTTTCTCTTCACCATGCTCCTACCAATTGCGTGGCTCCATTTTCTGCATATAAGTACACACACAACCCATAATTTCCCCATTCGCTCTGAGGAAAGGCTAGCGCTCGGAACGTCAGATTTTAAACTCTTTATAGTGGCCAATTATTAACTCAGTTGATAATACTATTTTATCTTATTTCAAGTATTATACCTCCTACATCGACCAACCATCGACTTGACATGTCCAGTATATGTTTTTGCCGCCACTCAGTGACTCCTTCTTCAACGAGGAAGGAGAAACTGCGGAAAAGGATTATTTAAGTTATACACTCTTGACATCAGATGCTAATGACCCTGATAATATGCTTTTGCTCCGTCCTAAGAGAACAAAAACTTAATTAATGACCCTTCTCGGGAATACAGTCTCTTTCTCCAAGAAAGGGAAAAATAATCGAATCAGATCTTCATCACCTATTTTAATATAAACAATTTACAAAACAAATGTGATGAGCTGAAACGTTTGAACAATGAGATGAAATCCCACATCATTTTCATCTCAGAAACTAAAATCGACAATTCGTATCCCAAAGGCCAATTTGCCCTTTCAGGCTACACATTGTATCACCCCGCAGAGGTCGAAAGAAAGGAGATGGGGGACTTATAGGACACTTGGACTCCAACCTGCCCTCAAAGGAGCTCAATAAAGGTCACCTAAGCATACAAAAAGCTTGCAGCAAATACATCACTCTAGTGGAATTGTACAGCCCCCCTCCCGCCTAAGGAAATGCGGCTGTCAGCAAGTTTTACATTACTTAGAACGAGTAGAGGAGGAATTAAACGATATCTGTATGTGGGCGTCACTTAAGTGTCACACGTTCATACTTATCGGTGATCTAAATCTGGATAGAACGCTCGGAAGGTGGAATTCTTCCTTACGCGATTGGTTTAAGTTTTGATTCTGACTGGTTTAAAAAGTGGCGCACGTTTTCCGGAACAAGCACATAGTGTAGTGAAGGAAAGCCAAGGTAATATGGCATCACATTCGACACTCAAATAAAAATTTCCCTATTCGCACTGCATTGATTTGGATTCTCGGAATAAGCCAGTGGGTAATCTATCTGGAAGTCATATTAATAAAGGGGGTACGTTTTTGCAGAAACCGTGGTGCTGCGTTAGTGGGAGGGTGTAACAACTTCGTGAAACAAACAACAAAAAAACGAGAAAATGTTCCCGTCAGTTTTCAACGTAAATGTTAGAGTTCTTTGACGTGATTGGCTCATTTGGTTCTCGCGTACTGGATTTTTTATTGACATTGAAAGAAAATTTTTGTTTCAAACTTTTCGTAGGTGTCAATTTCCACACAAGTTTTCCATGTGTATGACCCCGATAACTTGGATGAGCAAGACTGCCATCATCATCCCGGCTGTAAAAAAATCCATCTAAGAAAAAAGAGGCTAGAGTCTAAACCCCCGTGTGAATTAACCACAACATTTGGCTGAAATAAAAACTCCGAAACTTCTTAAAATTCCAAACAAAGGAGTAACAAATTTAAGCGAACGAAAACTTGGATATTGAATCTAACATAACGCATCAGCGTACTCGATGGATTCTTATTCAAATTTTGACAATGCTATTTGCTGTACAGAAGTTGGGTTCCGGCTTAATGTATATTGACTTTTGTTCACCCTGACTGTCCTACCCAGACGGTGAGAGATTTCATGTCCCCAAGGTAAATGTTTTGCCTCTTCATTGATTATGTTGGATAACTGGGGAATGTAATGTTGAGTAGTAAAAACTAAAGCAGAACTTGTCAATGCTTGGTGGATAATAAGTGTTATACTGATAATTTTATGAAAATTAAACCAGGATGCTAAACGGTGATTGAGCTTTAGTGTGAAAAGTAAAAATAAAGCGGAGAGTGGTGTCAAGAATAATTCCTCTCTAGCAAGAGAATTTCGTCCGCCATCTTGTTATACTTTTTTAATGAACTTCGTTTTTCTTGTAGCCGGCAATCGCTTAATGTAATGAAAGAAACGAATTCTTTTATCCCCCACTGTCACCCTGAGATTAAATTTGCCATCTACGCGCCACCAGCACAAGGGTGTCGGTGGCGCCTCCTTATTATGCTTAAAACCATGCTCCTGATTTTGCATTATGCTTCATTTAGTGGCTCACTTTAAGAGTGTGCAGAGCCCTTCCACCACCTCCCCCCTCGCCTTCCTCCCTACCACCGACAGGTAAAACTTACAAGGGATAAAAGGCTTGCTGTACTTAAGAACGAAACCTTTACTGGACCCAATCATCAGGCTACGCATAACCAGGCCCCAATAGATTGTGCCAGTAAAAGTAACGTATCATGGTACTAGCATTTCCCGATTTTTTTATAAATTATGCTTAAAATCATGCTCAGTTTTGAAAATTATGCTACATTTTATAAAGTATGCTTTTCAAATATGAAACACAAAACAAGTCAAAACTATGAATTTTTGCTCCGATAAAACATAACTACACATTTAATATGTTCTGACATTTTGTTGCTTGTGAAAGTGGGAACAAGGACCGATCCAATCTTTACTTCTCTCTAGACATTGTAAAATTGAAATTGACTGAACAATGGACCGACCTTGAAAATGATCAATCTCAGATCAAATGATCAAGCAAGTTATGACTCTGGTAAAGTTCCCTTGGAAAAAAAAAATATGTTGATTATGCTGTAAAAAGTGGAAAACATGAAATAGGAAATACGGCCTGGAAAGAGGGAATCTGTGATGAAAAGTGAATGCCACTGGAGAAAAGATCAGAAGCGCGGTCTTGGGTGGAATCATCTGCATGGGAGGCTGTACACACATTTGGCACACCCTCGCAGGGAAGATGGCCGCGTAGATCTAGTAGAAGAGCTTGAAGCTTATTTCCGTCTTCAATTTCATTTCTGCTGTGGCGGTCTGGAAAGAAGGAATCTGCGAATCTACTTTTGGGTAGGTGCTCAGAAACTTTTGCTCTGGCGAGTACAAACGATTCCTGTATTATATGATAATCAGACGACAACTTAGAATTATATTTTAATCTATTCCACTCCCTGAACTACATGTAGATTATAATAAGCATTTTAAAATTAACTTCAACGAAAGTTTGCAATCAAAATGCGGCTGAAGATTGTAATCAGTGGCCATTGTCTTCGGGGAGAGGACAATCAAACCATTGTGTGTTATCTCCGTCTAAAATCTCCCACATCCATAAAAGCCACTGAAGAGCTTTTGCTTAAACCTCTGATCACCTGAACTTCAAGCGATAGGAAATGACTGGATGGAAAATAATACTTTGTTGCTTTCCTTCTTGGAAGATCTCTCGGAAGAGGAAAAGATTTGAACGATTACCCACGGAAAACTACGATAAAAGCGAGGGTAAATGAAGCACCCGATTTTAGCATAATGCACATTTGCTTAAATGCCAGAGAACACTGCTTACGAGAACAGCTATCAATTCTTGATTTTATTCGCGCATGGACTTTGATATCTGTCGTGAGTTTTTTTCCCATTTGAACTAAAATCACTACTCCTTTATCGATGATATTTGATGGCAATTTAGACAAGAGGATAGCTCAGCATTTGAATATTTCTAAATTGTTTGACTTTACAACTGCAAGAGGACTGAGTTGTAAGACCCAAACAATCCCCTTCTTAGCACATCTCAGCAAAATGAGATGATGCAAAAAAACTGTTCATAGAATCGACTCGTTGTCATAATCAGTTGTCCATGTAGGTAGCTCTAAGATAATAGCATTTGGGTGCTATTCTGTAAATGAGAGACTAAAAAAAGTTTACTTGTGTTTAGTAAGGATGTGCTGATTTGAAAATCTACAATTGATTCCAAAGCAAAAACCGCAATGCAATATATTTGTCATGGGGCTTTGTGTATACAGAAAGGCCACCGCACTTAGAGCAGATAAAAGTCGTATCATTCGGCCATTTCTTGACCATGTTTAACCATGTTTTTCCAAGATATCATCTGCCTAAAAAACATGCTCCTCTGCATTCTAAATATCGACTGAAAAATATAACTTCAACTATAACTATTTATCCAGTCCATGGCGAGATTTAGTGGAGGTATGCTGCAAATATTAATAAATCGTTAAGTAGCCCATCTGCCTTTGGGTAATTGGGAAATAAGACAAAATTAAGAAAGCATTACTAAGGTTCTTGAGGTGCTACGAATGGTACAAACAGAAACGAAGATCGATTACGATTGTTTCTCTTTCCGACGTGGCTTGGACATTTATTATTATTCGTCATGTGTCACATCTCATAGCTATTCTTCGATATCAGGTAAAACTCGTGTCGTTCTCATCTTCCTTCTCGAAAGTGATGTTCTAAATTTACTCGACGATGTTGGCGTAAGAGAGTAATGGTATTAATCTTCCTTCATTGAAGCATTTGAACCCCGGTGATTACGGGTAAGAGGCTTCAGGCAGTCTTCTACTCTTATATCATACATAAACATAGTTAAACGCACATACCATACTTCAAATTTGATTGTCGGATTGATCTAACTACATTGTAAACACTTGTTCTTGAATTTGTGAAGAACACTTCTACATTATGCGTCATATAATTGTAGATAATTTTCGCTACGTGGCAGTTACGAAAGCAAACATGGCTTCAATTGCTAAATTAGCCATGCAACTGTGCACACCCAAAAATAACAAGAAATTCCAGCGCCTGCAGAGTCTATTTCGTGCTCTCTCTTTGCATAAAACAATCATAAACTGATTAAGTTCAAAGTTTCTTTATAATGCAGTACACGAAGCCAAATTTTCCTGTCCATCTTTCCACAATACGCTGCGTTACACTACTTCCATTGCACACAACTGGCTAACGGGACACTTCTACTATACTTATCAGAAGGTTTCACCCTAATATGTATATATATATATATATATATATATATATATATGTATGTATATAAAACATCACATTAGTTAATGATAGTGATTTATTCAAATTTCTTCTAATTGACTCGCTCTTTCTCTTTTACTTTGCAGAGTTAAAATTCCCTGTGCAGTGCACAGATGATTCCTGAGCAGTCGGCTCTAAGGTGTTAAGCGATCTTTCAGAGACAAAATAAATGCAATCCCTTCTTATTCTCTCCGAAATATTGTTCGTTCAATAATGTTCTCTTAACACAGTGTATCCATAGATCAATAATTCAACTGACAATGATCAGAATCTGACTGTTTGGAAGAAATGTACAGATGCCCGTTTCATGAGCAGTGAGGACTGTTGTTACAATGATCCAGTCATTCAAATAAAATAATAAACTCGAGTTGTGTGTCCGTTTGACCGACAATTTAGGAGGAAAAAGAAGAGTCGACAAAGAACGATTAAATGTGATGCTAATTCAGTCTCTGTAATTTCTAGAAAGATATTTGAGGTACCTCGTGTGGTGAACAAGATGACATAATTAAAATACAAAGCTACATGAATAGTGAACGTTCCCTTTAAAACATTGCACTTCATTTTTAATATTTGTCATTGACAAATGCAATTACTATAATTTTACAAAGCCTGAAAGCCAAGCTTTCAATAACTACCAAAATATGAGCGGCAGGATTTCTTTGAACCTTTTTTGTTTGACCTTTCATCAATATAAGCCCAAGGTACATAGAATTGTGCAATTTTGAGAATGCAGGATAAACTTAGAGTTTGGCCTTCTTTCGATAAGATATTCCGCGAATTAATGGAACAGCTCAAGATCAATGTTCACGGAAAACTTTTCCTATGATTTTAAAAGGTAGAATTCAGAAGAACCAAAGCAAATACCTAGCGTTCTATAACTTCAAAATACTAAAAACTGATTCTCCATAAGAATAACTCATGATCACCTTTCGATTCTCTAACGCTTGCCAATGACTTCACATTGATGGAAAGTCCTTCCTTCCACTAATACTTAAACCTTTTCTTCATGTCAATCGGTGAAATCTCAGGTCTATCATTTCAGCATGAAACGATTCTGTCAGACTCGAAATGACCTAGTGTTTGCAAGGAGCGTGGGGAATGTAAATTAAAACAAGATGACGTGTCAGCGCAGCTGGAATTAAACAGACAAAACAAAGCTTATTTTGAAAATACTAAACTGTTATTGCAGTCGGCGGGCGTCTGAAAATACGTTTACAAAATATTTTTCAGACTTATTATCTTACATTGTCATAAACATGGACTTCATTCGTATTATCATGCACACTCTTAAGTCGGAAAATTAAGAACTGTTCCATTCCTAAGTACTGCGTCGCTTTGGCTCAATAACACATTGCATTGAGTGTCTACTTATACATGTTTAAGAGAGATTGTTCCTGAAAAGAAGAGCCATTCACCTTATTTGAATCACTTTTCATGTAGGTGTATCAGTGTTTTGAAGTCTAATAGCAAAAAGAAAGGATGTAATTAAAATGTCATCACGTTTTGTTCTTTCAGATCAATGGAAATGGGCTACTTTGGCAGTAAAAAAGACTTGAATGACTGAGGTCGTGAGCTGGATATAACTGAAAGAATTGAAGACTATAGTTTAGAGCTTATTTTGGCTGAAAAACATTTCCCAACTGACTAGGCTTTTTCCTCAGCGGACTAATACCTCTCCAATTATTAACCCTGAATGCATTTGCTTCAGCTTTTAAAATGTTACTGGAATATATCTCAATTAAAATTCCTTGTATTTACAAGTGCAGAGAAAGGTGTAGTGCAATTATCATTTTAATCAAACACACCTTTTATTTTAATTGTGTTTTCGTTCCATTTTAACTCAAAGTTTCTACGTCACGTTTCTTATTTTGCCATAGCTTCACTATACTTTGGGGCAGAAAATCTTAGACTAGAATATACTCTCCCCACGAGATTGTTTAAGCAAATATGGTGTCCCACACCAAGTGTATGCAACACTTAGAAGACTAAAACCTCAGTATTACTGGTCTGATCTTGGTTAGTGAGTTGATAATTCTGATATATAATTCACTGTACTTAGGCTAGCACGCTTACACTCCTGATACCTTATTTGAATTTGACTATATATACAATGACTGTCTACTTCTGTGAACTAGTTTGCCAAATATATATACCATTTCAATATAGGGTTGCTGTATATAAATTGACAATTCAGGAGATAACTCTACTTCATCAACTAACAAAAAGATAGAGAAGCAGACAGTATATTGGATGTGATATGGGCCTGCCTGGAGAGGAAAATAGTTATTTTCAGGCAAACTAGTTGACAATTTTGAGAATATTGACATAACTTCCAAAGATATCACAGTTTTGTTCGTATTTTATGTTCTTACGGCTATTGAAGTAGGTATATTCTAGTCAGTATGACCAGATATTTCTTTGCTCCACACCTTTAGCAAGCACAGTTGTCAGTAGGTCAGAGCTGTCAGGGCTGTCTACAGAGCGATTGAATTCAAGCTGTTTATAAGAACTTCGGACACAAAGCCTTAGAGCCTTCTCTCTCATTCCTAAACTGTCTCAAGACGTCTCAGATCTTAAATTACTACTTGACTGTTTCAGAGACTCGTGCTTTAGGTTTCAAATTCAACAAACATCACAATTCATCACACGTTAAACTGCCTATTTTTATTTCAGAATATGCTTACCATCGATCAAAATGATCGTATACCTCATTCAAGTAATACTGTCCTTAACGTCTGCTGGTGATTTGGTTTCCTCTCACGGTTTGATTTTACGAGAAACTGCTTTCAAGTAACATCAACTTTTCGTTGTCTTAATCCCGTCAGATTATTCAGTTTTGAAAGTTAAAAAAAGTTACATCCAACTTGGATTAAGGAGAAAAAACACCACGGAGTTCGTCATTTTCCATTGATAACGCGGACATTTGCGTAAAATATTTAAAACGAGAGTTAAAAATGGAATTTAATTAGAATTCTTTTGTTATGGTGACAAAGCACAATAACTTTTTCCGTTTCAGCTGCAAGTCACGAGAGTCTCGAGAACAAGAGGTCATTGTGCGTAGGATGAAATTAGTTGAAGGGTTAGAGATTGAGGGAGGGGAGGGATGTGATGGAGTTTGTGCGGCTGAAGGTGAAATATGAGGTAACCTTCGTCGTCAAAATTTTGTTTCAAATTATTATGTTAGAACAAGAGTATTGACAATATATTCCATTTTTCCAGTCCAATATGGCAAAAGAATTAGTTCACGAGAATCTTCCTTTCTTCTTTTTTTATAGAAGAAAATGACCAAGTACATTGTGTAGGAAAATCACTGTCGTTACTAGGTACAATTTCCCTGTCGAAAGATGTCCTGAAATCTTCTTGCCTATAATGTAGAGATAATATCTTCTTCTCTCAACGGCCACAAAATCCTTTCCTTCTGCTCGACGAATTGCGCAATGTCCCCTGTTATCTCCTCAGATACGAACGCGAACAGGGAAATTAAGAAAATGACGAGTTTAATTTTCTCCTATGAGAGATTTCATCCTGCCTATATCTGGTAGGATACAAGTATAAAACCAATTAGATGCATGGAAAATGTGAGACGCTTCTAGAGAACGCTTTATGAAAACAAAACACTAAGGCCTGACAAGCCTCGCTTTCGCACAACTCATCCCGGGCTAACCATGTGTCATATTAGCACTCGAAGTGATATTTGTTGTCGGGGTTTTGTTCTCATGCCCAGGCTTATGAGGTTCAAGCCGTATTGCCCTACACACTGAGTACAGCTAATAACACTTTAATCCCTAAGAGTGACTAGCATCTAATTTCTCCATTCAATATCACCCCTGAGTCACACATTAAGGTCATGAGAATAAAGGAAATGATAATCGACTGAGGAACCTCTTGATTGTTAAACAAATTCTCCTTGCCAGCACATAAGGAAATATATAGAGAACAGTTTGGAGAATATGCATTCTGATATTGGAGTGTAAAGGGTTAAAGACGTCATGTAATAAGTTATATATATGTAGAGTACTGCTTGAATATATGATTGCATTAAGTACAAATGCCAAGTAAACATCATTCTGTGGTCTTCTACTCTTCCGCCCCGAAGGTTACCTTGTGTAACAAAAAAAAAACCTTTTTTAAGACTCCTCTACTCGCCGTTGCAGTCAAAACTAGTCTATTTTTCCTAGGAGGAATGAAAATAGCGAGGGAGAAATGGGATTGGAACTGATTTAAAAAAAAAATTTTGTTGGGAAAAGAAGCGCGCTGTGTATCTCCGCAAATCCGGATCCTCTGAGGTGATCAAATTGAGCAGATCTCTCAGCCTTACAGAACCCAAGTTGATCTGTATTATAATATAATTAACTGTCACTGTTTGACTTTATTGTCGTATTAATCATACTATTAAGGTTCCTTACGATAATGATTAAGCTCTGTTCTCCCCCTTTGTTTTTACATATCTTTTATACGTACGGTCCTTTCAATTTTGATTTAGACTTGGTAGATTCCTTTGTTTAATCCTGTTAGTCATGAAACCGCACTCGCCACCAACTGGCTCGATCCGGTTGCCGATTTTTGGTTCTTTACTCAGTGTAGCAAAAATTTCGTGGAGTCAATGTGAGAAATTATAACATACTGTTTTTCTTTATTAAAAGGACGTAAAGACAGCAGAGTGGCAATAATTCTTAATAAAGAAACCACAACTTTTAGTTTGCAAGACATGTTTCGACATTCTTATGTCATCTTCAGTTGTAAATGCGATTTTAACGGTTGTGCATTTGAATTTATATGAAATTACGTTACAAATTACTTCATATTGTTTACGTACGATTTGAATATTAAATACGAAAAAACGTGACAAAGCACGCGCTAGATGGGGAAAGAAGGAGAAAAGAAAAATAATGATAATAATAAGAAAAATTATTATGATAACAGAATCAAAAGGAAAGAGACAGCTCTAGATGCTTCAATTGCTGATTAAGGATGGGTTTGTCCCACTTAATATGCAATGCCTCTTTGATCTTAATTTCGTATTTCGAAGCGGCAGAATCTAAAATGGTGAAACATTCTGCACCACAAGAGTCGAGACAGGCCTTTGATGATTGTAGGTGCTTGTAAATGTGTGAAGTTTTATCAGACAAGAGGTGCTCACGAACCCGTGTACAGATGTGGCGAGTGGTCTCACCAATATAACTGGCATTACAGCCAGCACACGAAAATTTATAAACGACACGCGAACGTAGACCTGGTGGTACTGAATCTTTCACACTGAACAAGTTTCTGAGCTTAAACGTATTAAAGACTAACTTAATATCTAAATCAGGTCTACAATAACGTTTCAGTAGTTGCCTTAACTTGGTTTGAGCGATGTCAGAAAACCGCCCAACATAAGGAAGTTTAAAATAATGCGAAGAAGGTTTTCCGGAGTTTAATGTGGCGTTATGCGTGGGAGAAGGATTATAGCTCTTGGCCAGATGCCTGGAGATAATCCTGTCTATGACGCTGGAAGGGAAACAATTTTTCCGTAGCAAGAAAATAAGTTTTTGTACATCCTTGTGGAAACCAACCCAGGAATTATTGATCTTATATACTCTGTCAAAATTTTCTTTATTACATTTTAATTGCCACAGTCTCAGTCGTAGGTGACTTTGATAAATTCAAGCTATGCTCAATGCTTCGTAACTTATACTATTATCACTTTAGCTCATGGTGTGACGTAGTCATACCGTGAGGTTAACGTATGGACCTAAAATTTGCTCACTCTCTTGCTTACCTACTCACTCACCCGATTTCAGTTTTATCTGTCAGACAATTAATTTATGCATAGCAACTTTGATTAAACCCGTTATCCCCTGCCTCCCCCACTAGGTTTGTTTCTGTTACCAAAGTTGTGCTACCGTCTTCTGATCATATATCTGAAGGCAGGTGGGACAAAGGTGGGAATGTTTGCGTGAGTACATGAAGTTATCGACATAAATCAAAATTACATCCGTCGCAGCCGAACGCTGAAATGAATATCGAAATAGTTGGTTTTTCCTTCTTTAAACATGCAAAAAGAATACTAAACAGGAAAGTAAAGAGCCTAAAGTCTTAAAATCAACTAGAGACACAAAATTGTTGCTGAAAATCCAGTTTGTGCCCACGAAAGTAATAAAATTTAATATTTCGCTAATAAGATTCACGCAGCCAGACCAGGAGCGAAATAGCTCACAAGGTAATAGTGTAACAAAGAAAGGTAAAATCCAACGAGATACGTAACACCTCAAAACAGGTTAAATCAGATAGGCTTAATGAATATTGTAAAGACTCAGAAGATGGCAAATCAGCCGCAAAACGTGCAATATAGAGCCAAATGGGAGTCAAACACTTCGCGAAAATCATCTTGAAGACAAGACTGGTTGAAATCATTTGCCACAAATCGGTGCCACAAAAATCTCCATCTCAGCTGTTGGGACTGTTATCAAGGTAAATTTTAAGACTTTGGAGTTCTTTTCTTTCTTACTTTCTTGGGCACAGATTGCACGCTTTTAAAGATGACAATCAAATGGTCATTCAAGGTTCGTCATGCGTCATGGGAGGGGATGGCAAACAGTTCACGTACTCATCTGTTAATTGAATAGTAAAGACATAACACAAAGTAGCCTCAAGGAGCTTTTGATTATCTCATGGTATGACTTACTTTGAAGTTTACGTATGGACCTAACATTCACCCCCTCACTCAATCAAAGGAAACTGGGTATTAGCCTTCACCTTTTTGCATTCTTTTTTTCGGTTTCGCACGTTTTAACTGCAAATAACTAACGAGAATAATATCCAGTCCTTTTATCCGAAAGAGCTTTGTCATTGGTGCACATTAAATATCAATTTGATCATGTTGGTAATGTTTATTCACCGTTGACGTGTGTCAGAAATCTTTCATTTTTAAGGCAAAAGATTCTCAAATGGAGTAGTTTGCAAAAGTACCGGAACGAGGAACCCTCGATTGGATTTTGGCCATACAGATTATACTATGGGTGAAGCGGGACGAGAAGAGTGTACTATAACCCTCTATCACTTGTCAAAGGGGAACCGGAGAACAATTGACGAAATCACGTAATGAAATAATGCCCTAATGATATAGGCACATCCAGCTCTTGACTGTTACTAGCAGAATATAGCGTGAGTTACTGCGATCATGTGTATTCGGTGCAATCGATCACTTCACCGCTAGAACCGCAAAGCTACACAAACTGAAAGACGAGGAAATTGAAAGAAAACTAAGAACGGAAGATGTTTAACGTGTTGCAGACGTTCCACTTTTAAATTGAAAAAGGAAAGCTGTCTCTAACAGTTGTTAATCCACTCGATGTTTTTATTGCGGACGCCGTGGGTAATGACTTCTCATGCAAAAATTAACACAAGATCTACAAATAGTTTTGGAATCATAAATGGAGTATACATACATAGTTGAACTCCCTCGACGCTTTTTTTTCTTCCTGTTCGAAAGTTCTCACGTATATCCTACAAATATATGTGAGGTAGAGTCTTTTCTTTATAAACAATCCATTTGGGACCCAAGAAAACCAATTTTTTTGGCTACATTTTATGTTTGAAATGAAGGACCTCCATCCTTTGCGTAATTCAAGATGGCGGCACAAGTGTTAATTTTTTTTCAGGTGAAAGTCGACGTCGATCAAAAAAGCTGAATGACTCGAAACTTCTAACTTCTGAGTAGAAACTGCTGACCGCGTTTTGACGTTTTTGGTGAGCACACCAAACGTGGATCTAAAACTCTCCATTGACTTATATTCACCCTGACTGTCCGACCCAGACGCATGCTGCGCATACCAGCGATAAAAGGTAAGAGATTTCATGCCCTCAAGGTAAATATTTTGCCTCTTCATTGATTATGTTGGATAGCTGAAGAATGTAATGTTGAGTAGTTAAACCTGAAGCAGAACTTGCAACGAATGCATGGTAGGAAATAAGTGTTATTCTGATAATTTTCTGAAAATTAAACCAGGATGCCAGACGGTGATTAAGCTTTAGGGTGAAAAGTAAGAATACAGTGAAGAGTGGTGTCAAGAATAATTTCTTATTTCAAAATTCTTGATTAGAAAGTCATATTTCATTGAAACATACTCTTCGTCTTCTTCCCAAGGTAAACCTTCTGGCAAGAGAGTTTTGTCTGCCATCTTAGTCCTGGAATTTCACTTCCAGTAGATCATTCTTTTTTAATGAACGTCGTTTTTCTTGTAGTCAGCGATCGCTTAAGGTAATGAAAGAAAGGAATTCGTTAATCAACCACTGTCACCCTGAGATTAAAATTTGCCTTCTTTTCTAGAAAGATTTGAGTAAGGTTCCATTTTGTTCTCAGGTAATTGACATATAGCCGTCATAGGAGGAACAATCCACCGAGAAGGCATCAGCTTGCTCGGTGGATTGTTCTTCCAATGTTGACTATGATCTTTGCTATGCAAAGGTTAATAAGCAACGTGCTCTATTGTGTACTTTTTGTGTACTTTCACTTTGGCGTCAAATGAAGAAAGTTAAATCCTCTGGCAAGAGAATTTTGTCGCTATCTCAGGTCTGCAATTTCAGTTTTAGTAGATCGTGTGTATATTTTAAAGGGAGCTTTGTTTTACCTGAGAAGTTCTGTCCTTTATTTAATAAAAGGAAACGAATTCCCCCATTATTTATCATCTCTGCCTACAGATTACAATTTTCAATTTTAGAGATGAGATTGACGAGGTCCTAATCAAATAATGAAAGAAATCGAATTCTTTTATCAACCATTTTATTTAAGAACTGCTCTTGTGAATGGTATCGAGGGCTCTTCATGAAATGAGCTACACGATCCCATTTAGGAATTTTTAGGAAGGGATCATATCCTAGTTAGTTTCTTGTGTAATAAGAGATACGACAAGCTATCAGCATAAGGGAGGTAGCGAATGCGATCATACGTTCCTCCACAATTGCTTAGGGTGGACGGACTTCCGTGGAGCCATTTCTAGCCAAGGCATATCCCTCCAAGGTTCTATCCCAGTCCACCAAGTAAGTACAGAACGCAGACTTATCGCAGCAGCTAAAGGTCATACACAATAACGGTCTAGTGAATGTTATTGTATACATGGCTTCTTATCTCTCAGTACAGTGCAAATGCCAGTCTAAATTTAAGTACTGTTTAAGTTGTCTTTATTCGCTACTAATGGCGTTTCCTTGCTAAACTGAGCAAGCCAGGCGAAGCTCTTGTTATGATGCTACGTGACGTCACACTGTAGTTATGTTTTGACGGCGGCTTACACCAGGAAACAATGGAGTCAATTCCTTCCTCCTGATTGTGCTCAAAATTATTCTCAGGATTTTGCATTACGCTCTATTTAGTGGCTCCCTACCACTAACATATAAAATTTACAAGAGATAAAAGGATTTCTGTTAAAAGGAAAGAACCACTCTGGTTATCCTGGTATAAGCCGCCGGACCCCATTATCAGGCTACGTCAGGAGCCCATTCTTCTGGCTACGCATATTCAGGCCCTAATAGATTGTGCTAGTAAAAGTAGCATATTATGGTACCAGCACTGCAAATTACGCTTAAAATTGTGCCTGGTTTTGAAATTATGCCTATGAAAGCGGGAACTGGGACCGATCCAATCCAACTTCCGGTGTATGCCCAGTCCTTTAGTCGACAAACGACGCAGTATTGCAGTAACTTTCCTCCTCCGTGACATTGCAAAATTAAAAATAGACTGACCAATAGACCGACCTTGAAAATGATCAATCTTAGAGCTCAGGCAACTTATAACTCTGGTAAAGTTCCCTTCAAAAACAAATTATATGCTGATTATACTGTAAAAAGTAGAAAATGAAAAATAGGAAATACGGGAAATAGGAACAATGGAATCTGCAATAAGAAGTGAACAGTACTGGAGAAAAGATCAGGAGCATCTTGCGTGGAATTATCTGCACGGGAGGCTGTACACAAAGAAGAGCTTGGGGCTTATTTCCGTTTTCAATTTCATTTCTGCTGTGGCGTTTTCAAAACTTTGCTTTGATGTTCACAAACTTTTGGGTAGGTGCTCAGAAACTTTTGCTCTGGGGAGTACAAACAATTCTTGCATTGTATGATTATCAGACGACAACTTAGAATTATATTCTAATCTACTCCACTCTCTGAGCTACATGTAGATTATAATAAGCATTTTTTAGATTAACTTCATTGAAAGTTTGCAATCAAAATGCGTCTGCAAAGTTTAATCATTGGCCATTGTCGTCTGAGAGAGGACAATCAAACCATTGTGTGTTATCTCTGTCTAAATATCGTACCAGATTTCCGCATAATGGTCTGCCACACCCATAAAAGCCTCATTTCATCACGTAAACTTGGAAATGGCTGGATGGAGAGTACTCTGCTGCTTTCCTCCTTGGCTTATTTTACGTAAGAGGAAAAGACCAACCGAAAACGACGATGAAAGCACTGGTAAATAAAGCACCTGATTTTAGCACAGCGCACATTTGGCAAGATGCCAAAGAACAATGCTTACGAAAGCAGCTATATATTGGCGAATTACTTTTTCATTTTGTGCTCGCATAGGCTTTAATATCTATCTACTCCTCTATCGATGGCATTTGGTGATGTTTTAAATAGGAGGGTAGTTCATGATTTCAATGTTTCTATACACTTTGACTTAACAACTGCAAGAAAACTGAGTTGTAAGACTCAAAAAACGGTGCGTAGAATTAACTCGTTATAATAATCAGTTATTAATGCAGTCGGCTCAAAGATATTAGCATTCGGGTGCTACTCTGTAAATGGGAGACTAGAGAAAGTTTATTTATGTTTGTATGGATGTGCTGATTTACAACAATTTATTCCAAAGCAAAGGCCGCAATGCATTTCCCACGGGGCTTTGTGTATATAGAAAGACTACCGCTCTAAGAGTAGATATTGGTCGTATCATTCGGTCATTTCTTGACCAAAGGTGTTTAACTATGTTCTTCTAAGATATCATCTGTCTAAAAAACATGCTTAGCTGCATTCTTAATATCGACTGAAGAATACAACTTCAACTATAACTATTTATCCAGTCCACGGTAGGATTTAGTGGAGGTAAATTCTTCGATATCAGGTAAAACTCGTGTCATTCTCATCTTCCTCCTTGGAAGTGATGTTCTAAATTTCTTCGACGATGTTGGTGTAAGAGAGTGACGGTATTAATCTTCCTTCATTGAAGCATTTGAATCATCGTGACTACGGCTAGCTTTAGCTAGTCTTCTACTCTTATATCAAACTAAAACATAGTTAAACACATGTCATACTTTAAATTTGATCGTCGGATTGATCTACAATGTAAATACTTGCTCTTAACTTTGCGAAGAACACTTCTACATCGTGCGTCCTTAATTGTAGCGCTAAAATTTCGCCACTACAAAAGCAAACATCACTTCCATTGCTAAATCAGCTATGCAACCAGACTCTTAGAAGTGTATACTCAAAAACGATGAGGAACTCTAGCATCTGCTGAGTCTATTTTGTGCTCCTACTCTGCATAAAACAATCAATAAACTGTTAAAGTTCAAAGTTTCTTTACATTTGAGAAAGATGCAGTACACGAAGCCAAAGTTTCCCGTCGGTGTTTCCAAATTATGCTGTTTTACGCCACTTCCATTGTACACAACTGGCTAAGATCACTTCTATTATGCAGTTTCAGATGGTTTCACCCTTAAATATATAAAAAAATATATAAAACATTAATATTATATTTGTTAATGATGGTGATATAGTCAAATTTATCCTGATTCACTCTCAATTTCTCTATTGCTTTGCAGAATTAAAATTTCCTGTGCCTTGCACCGATGACTCAGAGCAGTCGGCAAAGACACCCTTACTCTGAGGTAATTGTTACGTGATCTTCCAGAGACAAAATAAGAGTAATCCCTTCTTATTCTCTTCAAAATTTTGTTCGTTCAATAATGCTAGTTCTCCTAGCGCAGTGTATCCATGGATCAATCACTCAACTGACAGTAGACAGCATCTAACTTTTAGGACGAAATGTACAGATGCTAGTTTCATGAGCCGTGAGGACTGTTGTCAGAATGATCCAGACATCCAAATAAAATGATAAGACCATGTTGTGCGTTTTTTTAGACCGACGATAGAGAGGGAAAAAGTAGAGTCGATAAACGATTAAATGTGATGCTAGTCCAGTCTCTATAATATTTAGAAAGATTCTTGAAGCACCTTGCGTGGTGAACAAGATTAGATCAAAACACAAAGCCACATGAATAGTGAACGTTTCCTCAAAAACATTGAATTTTGAATATGTGACATAAACTTAAAGTTTGGCCTTCTTTAAATAAGATATAACGCGAATAAATTGATGGGCTAAGATCAATGTTCACCGAAACTTTGCCTTTGATTATAAATGATTTTGCTACTATTGTTAACACAAAATAGAACACGGGGTTTGAAGCATAGCTAATAATCGACTTCGATAATTATTTACATTGTGTATAAACACTCCTTTCTTTAGACCAAAATGCTACCAATTAAGTTGTCCTCTAGAATTACAAATAACCAACAAGAATACCAGCGCTTTTTAACTTGCTTGGCGAGCTACTGAAAATTGATTTTCCATAAGAATTAATCATGATCACCTTTCGATTCTCTAACACTTGCTAATGATTTCCACCGCATGGACTGACAAGAATTCACAGGATTCTCGTAGCTTCTTCGCATTGACGGAAAAGCTCTTCCTTCTTCTGGCGCGTCAACCTTTTCTTCATGTTAGTCGGTCAAATCTCAGGTCTATCATTTCAGCATTAGACGATTCCATCAGACTCGAAATATCGTAGCGTTTGCAGAAAGCATGGGGGCTGTAAATTTAAACAAGATGACGTGGCAGTGCAGCTGGAGTTAAACAGACAAAACAAAGCTTATTTTGAAAATACTGAATCATCATAATAGTCAGTGGGTATCCAAAAATTTCAAAATCTCGTTATCTCACATTATCATAAACATGGACTTCATTCGTATCATCATGCACACTGTAATGTCGGAAAATTAATAACTGTTCCATTCCCAAGTACTGCGTCGCTTTGGCTCAACAACACATTGCATTGAGTGTCTACTTATACATGTTTAAGAGAGATTGTTCCTAAAAAAATGGCCATTCATCTTATTTGAATCACTTTTCATGTAGGTGTATCAGTGTTTTGAAGTTTAATAGCGAAAATAAAAGATGTGATAAAAATGTGATCACGTTTTTTTTTTTTCAGATAACCGGAAATGGGCTACCTTGGCAGTCAGTAAAAAGGATAAATACATGAGGCTGTGAGCTGGATATAAATGAAAGAATTTAAGACTATAGTTTGTTTATTTGTTCTGTCTATGGCACTGAACTCTTATTGCCTGGATGAAGTGAGAATAAGCTAATTAAACGAAAAATTGTCAACAAAGAAGCATTGAGGTGCTAGTATAATGTTTTTATTTCAGTTTAGAGCTTATTTTGGTTGAAAAATATATCCCAGCTTGACTAGGCTTTTTCCTCAGCGGACTGATTCCTCTCCAATTATTAATCCTGAATGCATTTGCTTCAGCTTTTAAAATGTTACAGGAATATATCAATGAAAATTCATTGTATTTAAAAGTGCAATTATTACTGGGATACCTGTGGTAGCCCAGTCATAAAATGCCTTTGTTTTTTTGTCGTTTTTTTTTTTCCTCCGCCACAAAATGGAAAAATTGCGCAATAGTACCCAGTGGTCATTGGGCCCTCGACACCATGATAACTAATTGTGATCCAATAAGGTGTTCACATGCTGATCACGCTTGTTATCTTGATGATGATTGACGCTGTCATGCACGGACAGGGCCGGGTCACATGACGAACCACGAGATTTTTGCTTATTAAACTCTTGTCGGTCGTTTTGTATTTCAACGTGTTTAGATTACAATCACCTGGAACATTATGGTGCAAACGCTCAAAATACTTACAGACGCATACACAAGTCGCATTGTTCGCAGCCAATCGGTACTAAAAGATGTTACTGAGTGGTAATTTTGGACCGGATTGAGTCGCGAACTGTGTATCCGTTGTAGTTTCTGGTGATTTCTGCCGTTTAAAGCTTGCTTTACCATCACTGTTATTCACATCATCTACTTTTATTACGTTGGTAAAATCTGTTCAGACATCACACAAACCAACTCGCGCACAAAGTAAGAAGAGTATATTGAAGGCTTAAAATTATATTACGATCGATTTTCATCAAGAAATGGGCCAGGAATTTTCCACAATAGTGCAAATAATCGTGAAGGCTGATCGAGGAAAAGCGATTGCGTGACGCTCGGTAAGCTGTAAGATGACATGTTATTAATACCAGACGTAAAAACTCTTCAGATTCTCAGTCTGCATTTTGTACCCACTCTGCAGTCTCCAGTCTATATTTTGTATCCGGTCTGCTGTTTGCAATTTGTACTAACAGGTATCTGTGGCACCAATACAGTTTATTTTTGATTACATTTATTCGCACAACACACATAATCTACCACAAAATACCTGTGTGTGAGGTAATTCGACATTTTCGTTCTTTTCCACGTTAATACTCTTCTTTCCTTTTGTAAGATTGTAGACCACTTACAATACAATGTTTCAAGTAATCCACCCACCTTACAAAAAATAACTCTTGCATGCATAGCATGCCTATGTTTTGAAATAGGTGTATGCCCTTAGCCAGCCTTGAGCCCACTATTTCAGTATACTAATCCGACACCCGTATCACTACACTTGATTCCAAGGATCCAGTACCATCCAGGTATCCCAGTTACCCTGCTCACAGGGTATAGTTATTTTAATCAAACACACCTTTTATTTTTAATTCTGTTTTCGCTCCATTTTAACTTATACGTTTGTAATTTTAATGGCATAGCTTCACTATAATTTGGGGTAGAAAATCTTAGACCAGAATATATTCTCTCCACGAGATTGTTAAAGTAAATATGGTGTCTCACACCATGTGCATTTTAATTATTAAATAACTTTAACGTCATTTTGGATTTCGACATCGAATCGAACAAGCCTAGCAGGCTCATCAAATCTGAAAAAGGCAGCAAAAGTTAGCAGGTATATTACAAACGAACGAATACCATACAAAGAGGCCATCGAGTCCGCCTTGCAGGCAACTAGCTGTTCTAAACGAAAGACTGTGATATACTCCTTCTTGGATGTGTGATGGGCCAGCAAACGCTGTGCACTGGCAAGAACACTCTTCACCAACGGATGTTCAGTAGGAGACGGCTCGCCACCTAATTGGCGAAGCTAGGCAATGCGACGACTAGCTGACTCTAGAGGAGATGCTGTCTTCGCCTCAGTCATGAAATGACGTAAACAAATGGCAAAGTGAAACGGAGATGCAGGAAAAGCTGTCAAGCCATGTTCTCGGGCCCGATACTTACATCTCTTGTAAGAAGAGAAGGGAGGGAACTTGCAAGGTAGTGTAAAACGTCAGATCCCTGGGGAACAGCAGCGCGAAGATCCGACCACACAGTAGAGAAATGATAACATCTGAAAAATAAATGCAGAAAGAACACAGACACGTCCACAATAAAACGTCAAAAAGAAACAAAAATAACCGGAACGCTGGAACAGCAAGACCGAGATAAAAGACAAAACCTGTCCGCCCAAATTTATACCCCCGCTAATTACCCACATAACAACACACATTCCCAAACAAACATAAGATACCTATGAGAGCATATTTTCCTGCTAATTACCAGGTCAAGCGTAGGAAAATACTATTCTCCTCTAAATCTCAGTTTGGCCCAACAAAAGAACACACACAACCCCTGGGAGTGGCTTGCTTCAAGCCAAGCGCTGCCCATTCCGAGCGGTCGAGAACGGGAAAAATATAACGTAACTGCGTAACCTATCTTAGTAGATAGCTTACAATTTTTCATATTAGGGATGGGACTGAAGCGGTCTTAATCAAACAATGAGAGAAAACGAATTCGTTTATTAACTACCTTGTTTAAGAACCGCTCTTGTGAATGGTAAAGAGGAGGTCTTCATGAAATAAGCTACACGATCCCATTTAGAAATTTAAATTCTACATGTGATTGACGAGGGGTATTGTCCCAGGGAGCTTCTTGTGGCATAATTTACCTACAAAATAGTTCAACAAACGAAAAAAGGGCGACCCAAAGGGTTTCTTCCTTTCTTAAAAGAGGTACGACGAGCCACCAGCACAAGGGAGGTGGCGAACGCGATCCTCAACAAATACTGAGGGTGGACGCACCTCCGTGGAGCCGTTTCCTACCAAGGCATATTCCTCCGAGGTTCAGTCTCAGTCTACCAGGTAAATACAGAACAAAGACTTATCGCAGCAGCTAAAAGTCATACACACTAACGTTCTAGAGAATTAATATCATTGTATACATGCCATGGCTTCTTATCAAATGCCAGTCCAAATTTAAATAAAATTTAAGTTGTCTTTGTTCGCTACTAATTGCATCCCTTCGCTAAACTGAGTAAACCAGGCGAAGCACTCGTTATGATGCTACGTGACGTCACACTGCATTATGCTCCATTTGGTAGCTCACTTTAAGAGCCCTTCCATTCCACTCCCTACTACTTATCCTTATAAGGGATAAGAGGTTTGCTGTACTTTGAAGCAAAACCTTTTACCGGACCCAATTACCAGGCTACGCATATCCAGGTCCTAAGTGATAGTGCCCGATTTTTTTTTCCATGCTCGGTTCTGAAAATATGCTAAATGTTGTAAAGTATGCTATTCAAATATGAAACAAAAAACAAGTCAAAACTATAAATTTTTTGCTCCGACTAAACACAACCACACATTTAATATGTCCTGGCATTTTGTTGCCTGTGAAAATGGGAACTGGAACCGATCCAATCTTTACTTCCGGAGTGTGCCAAATCCTCTAGACGAGAAACGACGTAGTATTGCGGTAACTTTCCTCCCCCAAGACATTGCAAAATTGAAAATAGAATGACCAATAGACCGACCTGGAAAATGATCAATCCTAGGGATCTAGCAAGTTACGACTTTGGTAAAGTTCCCTTCGAAAAAAATATTATATGCTGATATACAGTAAGAAGTGGAAAATACGAAATAGGAAATACGGTCTGTAGGGGAGGAATGTGCGATAAGAGGTGAATGCCACGGGAGAATAGATCAGGAGCATCTTAGGTGGAATCATCTAAACGGGAGGCTGTACACATATTTGGCTCTCTCTCGCGGGGAAGATGGCCGCGTAGACCTGGTAGAGGAGCTTGGGGTTTTATTAATAATAATAATAGTAATAATAACAATAAAAAAAAAATAAAGGCTTTATTACGGTCTATCCATAGAATCGCTCTTCACCCGAATAAACTAACTAAGTTAATCTACGCTAAAAAACTAACAAATTCATGATGATGATATACAATTAATAATTATAATACAAAGCATTTGGAATTAAGACCGAGAAAATTAGGATAGACGAGATTTCAAAAAAGTAAAGGCCTGTTTTGAAAATGATTTGTATTATGTGATAATCAGACGACAACTTAGAATTATATTTTAATCTATTCCACTCCCTGAACTACATGTAGATTATAAAAAGCATTTTTAGATTAACTTCAATCAAAGTTTGGATTCAAAATGCGTCTGCAAAGTTTTATTATTGGCTATTGTCCTCTGAGAAAGGACAATCAAACCATTGTGTTCTGTTGTCTAAAATCTCGTATCAGATTTCCGCATAATGGTTTCCACGCCCATAAAAGTTACAGAAGAGCTCCTACTTCAACCATCTCATCACCATCAACCTTGTGGCTAGGAAATGGCTGGATGGAAAGTAATACTTTGCTGCTTTACTCCCTGGGTGATCTCTCGTAAGAGGAAAAGACCAACGGAAAACGAGGATAGAAGCGAAGGTGAATAAAGCACCCGATTTTAGCACGATGCACAATAGCTAAAATGCCAGAGAACGATGCTTACGAGAACAGCTATATACTCGCAAATCAAATTTTGATTTATGCTCGCATGGACTTTGATATCTGTCGTAAGTTATTTCCCATAAAACTGAAATCACTACTCCTCTATCGATGACATTTGATGGTGTTTTAGATAGGAGGATAGCTAAAGATTTGAATATTTCTGAATGGTTTGACTTTTCAATTGCAAGAAGAGTGAGTTGTATGACCCAAACAATCTCCTTAATGGCACATTTCAGCAAAATGAGATGATGCATAAAACTGTTCATAGATTTATCTCATTATTATAATCAGCTAGTGGTGTAGTTAACTCGGAGATATTAGTATTTGGATGCTACACCGTAAATGGGAGACTAAAAAAAGTTTATTTATGTTTGTGTGGACATTTCTTGACCAAATGTGTTCATGTTCTTCCAAGATATCATCTGCCTAAAAAACGTGCCGCTCCTCTGCACTCTAAATATCAACTGAAAAATATAACTTCAACTGTAACTATTTATCCAGTCCATAGCGAGATTTAGTGGAGGTATACTGCAAATATTAATAAATCGTTAAATAGGCCATCTGCCTTTTGGTACTAGGGGAAAAAGACAGTTAAGGAAGCTTCACTCTTAAGTTACTGTGAAAGCGCTGGACATAAACAGAAACAAAGATCGATTATGATTGTTTCTCCAACGTGGCTTGGAAATTTATTATTAACTGTCAGATGTCACACCCCATAGCTATTCTTCGATATCAGGTAAAACTCGTGTCGTTCTCATCTTCCTTCTCGAAGTGATGTTCTAAATTTCTTCGAGGATGTTGGTGTTAGAAAGTGACGGTATTCACCTTCCTTCCTTGAAGCATTTGAACCACCGTTATTGCAGTTAAGAGGCTTTTGGCAGCCCTCTACTCTTACATCGTACTAAAACATAGTTAAACACTCGCAACATTCTTCAAATTTGATTATCGGATCGATCTAAATAGATTGTAAACACTTGCTCTTAAATTTGTGAAGAACAGTTCTACATTATGCGTCATTTTATTGTAGCGCTAACATTTCGCCACGCGGCGGTTACGAAAGCAAACATAGCTTCCATTGCTCAATCAGCCAAGCAACCAGACTCTTAGAAGTGTGTAATCAAAAATGATAAGGTATTCTAGCATAAACTGTCAAAATCCAAAGTGTCTTTACAGTAGAGAAAGATGTAGTACACGAACCCAAAATTTCCTGTCCGTTTTCCATATTATGCTTTTTTACACCACCTCAATTGCACACAACTGGCTAAGATCACTTCTATTATGCTTTTCAGGTTTCAACCTAAAATATGAAAAAACCGATTGTATTTGTTAATGATAGTGATTTATTCAAATTCAATCTAATTCACTCCCTCTTACTTTGCAGAATTGAAATTTCCTGTGCTTTGCACCGATGATTCCAGTAAAGACACTCTTCGGCAAAGACACACTTACTCTGAGGTAATGTTAAGTGATCTTTCAGAGACGAAATGAATGTAATTACTTCTTATTCTCTTCAAAATATTGTTCGTTCAATAATGCTCTCTTAATACAGTGTATCCATGGATCAGTCATTCAACTGACGATGATCAGAAGCTGACTGTTTGGAAGAAATGTACAGATGCCCGTTTCATGAGCCGTGAGGACTGTTGTTATAATGATCCAGACATCCAAATAAAATGATCAAATCGAATCGTATGTCTGCTAGATCGACAATTGTTTGATCTTTCATCGATATAAGCCCTAGGCATATAGAATTGTGCAATTTTGAAAACGTCGCATAGACTTAAAGATTGACCTTCTGTAGAAAGGATATATCGAGAATGATGGAACAGCCTAAGATCAATGTTCACGGAAACTTTGCCTTTATAAGATTTCGCATCTATTGTTAACCCAAAATAGAACGGCATAACTGATAATCGACTTCGATAATAATTTACATCATGATTATGTGTAAATACTCCTTTCTTTCAGATCAAAATGCTGCCGATTAAGTTGTCCTCTAGAATTCCAAAGAACCAAATCAAATACCTAGCGTTTATTACCTTCAAATGCTTGGCGAGATACTGAAAATTGATCAGTTTTCCTTATCACATTTCGATTCTCCAACACTTGCCAATGATTTCCACCGCATGGACTGACAAGAATACGCAGGATTCTCATTGCTTCTTCACATTGATGGAAAGTTCTTTCTTCTTCTGGCGCGTCAACCCTTTTTTCATATCAATCGGTCAAATCTCAGGTTTATCATTTCAGCATTCAGCGATTCTATCGGACTCCAAATAACGTAGCGAGTGCAGAAAGCGTGGGGCAGTAAATTTAAACAAGATGACGTGGCAGTGCAGCCGGAATTAAACAGACCAAACAAAGTTTATTTTGAAAATACTGAATTATCTTTATTTTCTGTGGGTATCCAAAAATATATGGTTACAAAATATGTTTCAAAGTCTCGTTTTCTTACATTATCATAAATGCACACTGTAATGCACACTGTAATGTCCGAAAATTAATAACTATTCCTTTCCTAAGTACTGCGTCGCTTTGGCTCAATAATACATTGCATTGAGTGTCTACTTATACATGTTTAAGAGAGATTGTTCCTAAAAAAATGGCCATTCATCTTATTTGAATCACTTCATGTAGGTGTATCAGGGTTTTTGAATTTTAATAACAAAAAGAAAGTATGTAATTAAAATGTCTTCACGTATTGTTCTTTCAGGATAACCGGTATTGGACAGTAAAAAAAGACATGAATGACAGAGGTTGTGAGCCGGATGTAGCTGAGAGAATTTAAGACTATAGTTTGTTTATTTGTTCTGTATATGGCACTGAACTCTAACTACCTGGATGAAGTGAGAATAAGCTATTTAAAAGAAGAATGTCGACAAAGAAGCAGTGAGGTGCTAGTGTTATGTTTCTATTTCAGTTCAGAGAAACATTTCCCTGCTTGACTAAAGCTCTCTTCTCAGTCCATTTTAACTCAAAGTTTTAACACGTTTGTAATTTTAATGGCATAGCTTCATTATACTTCGGTGCAGAAAACCTTAGACCAGAAAATATACTCCCCACGAGATTGTTAATTAAAAGTAAATGTGGTTTCTCACACATATGCATGCAACACTTAGAGGACTAAAATATTCGGTGTCGCCACTGGTCTGATATTGGTTAGTGATTGATGCATGGTCAGTGGGTTGATAATTCTGATCTATAATTCACTGTACTTTGGCTTGCATTCTTACACACTCGATACCTTACTTAAATTTGACTATATATGCAATGGCTGTCTACGTCTGTGAATTAGTTTGCCAAATACCATTTCAACATAGGGTTGCTGCGTATAAATTGACAATTCGGGAAATAACTACTTCTTCTACTAACAAAGAAATAAGAAAGAGAATCAGAGCCTTCTCTCTGATTCCTAAACTGTCTCAAGACATACTTGACTGTTTCAGAGACCCCTGCTTTAGGTTTCAAATTCACCAAACATCACAATTCATAACAAGTTAAAATGCCCAGTTTTATATCAGAATTTGCTTACAATCGATCAAAATGATAATGTAATATTCAAGGCACACTATCCTTAACGAGGGTCTGAATGGGGGTACTTCGATAACACTAAACACTTATTTTTTTGACTGTATAACATTAAACAGTTAATTTTCAACCATTTTAACACTGACATTAAAAAATTCGTTGTAACATTATTTTTTTCCCATAAACAAACAAACCACACCCTAAAAGAAGAAATATCGATGTTGGGCCTATGTTTATTGTCTCAAAGAGGTTTTTTTGGCCATTTTCCAACAATTCGGGATTATTTCAAGACTTCTGAAGAGTGAGGAAGACATCCGAAAGCTACCGAAGATTTCCGAAAGCTGTCGAAGATGTCTGAAGGCTGCCGAAGATGTCCGAACACTGCTGAAGATGTCCAAAGACTGCCGAAGATGTCCACTGAGACTGCCAAAGATGTCCACAGACTTATGACCGACTATATTTGAAGACTACCGCAGATTTGGCTTGTATAACTCGTAACAATTCCATTCTTAAAGCGCTTTTACAGCGAGGATTCACCAACCTTGACCATTTAGAGAGAATATTAGTAACAAATATTATACAAACATATATTAGTAACAAATCAGATTACGATATTCAAATCAAACAGCCAATGGGATAGAATATCGAAATAAACAGTAAAATTAAGCAAATTTACGGACTGCCATCTGTTGTATGAATACCTCAGTGTGATTGGTTGGCTTTGTGAGATGGTCCCAGTTGGTGTATCTGCACTGTAAAAAAAAAAGAGATAAATACGAAAATTACAAGGAAAATGAGAGTTAACATATACGAGTGTTTAAATTTGACTAGTAATGAATGCAATAACAGAATATTCTTTTGCCAATGAGATCGGCTACAGTGATCACAATGTATAATGGTCAACATAAATGACAGACATGTCACTCCATCCTGGCCAAAAACATTTGATTATATTCCATATCTGAATAGTCGCGATTGTCCCACCTGTTTCTAGAGATCAAGGCGGAAAGGAGCGCGGGTGGTGCGACCAAATCTGTTGAACGTTACGTCTGTATCATTATCCGCATCGCTCTACGAGTCGGTGTCGAATTCATCCTGTTTCTCTGGGAGGTCTGTCACGTCACCAACTGCGACAACTCTGAGCATGCTTTCGTCAACAAAGGTGATTCTCAGTACTTCGTTTGTAGCTCGTGGAATATTTGTATCCTGGTCGACTCGTTCTTCATTGTCTGTCCCTGGATCATCTAAACATCCTCTTGGAATGTTACTCTAATACACGATGGCGTACTGGAATGTACAGCTGACGGCAGGGCTCCCGCTTTGTCTTTTGTTGATTCGCTTCTTACTGTCCTTGACAGGTCGATACCTGTCAACCAATTCCTTCATGGCTGCCTCAATGTTGGGGTCAACGTTATCAGCTGGAGGAGGTTTCATCAAATCTACGTCCCGTAACTCCACACTGGATTTAGGCACTGGATAATAAGACTTCTCAAGTGTGAAGTACTTTGCACCCCACTTCGTTTTTCTCTTTAAATATTCCTTTGAAATTGTTCCAAAGTCTTGAGCATACTGAAGAGCGGTGAAAGTCTCGTTTTTGAAGTTGGAGACTGCATGAAGGTTCTCCACCTGAGTTGTTAGCAGCGTACGCAGGTCAATGTCACCAAGATAGTCCTCGTTTACATTCTTAACTTTATCTCGTAGCTGTTCCATACCTCTTTCGAGAAGCACCAATGACTCCTGTGTTTTGCTGGAAACAGTTCCTTCAGGGCCATTTATTGTTGCCGTTTCTTTCATTTTATAGTGCTGCCTTACTTCAGCAACTGTGTTTTTAATATAAGCATTTACAGGTGAAACATTGCACACAGCATCTTGAAGAGATAATTGGACCGCGTCGATCGTATGTGCACCAATTCCAAAACTATCATAGAGACATTCGAGGTTGCGAAGAAAGGACACTTTGCCAGTAAGCCCCGAAGCTAGTTTGACTGTTTCAGCAACTATATGGGAAAAAAAAAATTTTCTACAAGGAACAGATTGCATGAAATTGTGTAAATGAGCAGCTTTCTTCAGTTCCATCAACGGTTCCTTCATGGCCAGTACCCAACAAGGTCTCGACCTTTTGATCTTTGTTGTCGGTGAAAACAATGTTGCCCTCATAACCATACCGCCTCCTGATTTCCTTACAAGAATCTGAAGAATTCCGCAAGAGTCAAGAGTTTGAAAAGTAATTCGCCTTTCAATTCAATGAAACGGATTGCTGATGAGCCTCTCTCTGCAACGAAGACTACGCCATTGGTAAAGCATAGGTCCCCCGCATCCTTGAATACTTCCCTCCGAACATTTACATCGACTGATTGGTGTAAAAGCAGTTCTACGAGACTATCGAAGGTCGAAATCGTAGTCTAACGTCAGTACTTTGACTTGGGGCCCAATTTCAAGTGCAATTGGTCTTTTACAAACACTACTTTGGTTGGATTTCCAGAAGCGATAATTTTCAGGAACTATTGTGTGGATTACCAAATGTATCCCCTTAAGTACATCCAGTACTGAGTGTCTAGTAAGGCGCATTATCGATTCTAAGGACAAGAGCATTTCAGCTTTGGCTCACTGTTGGCGAGTGATTTTCTTGATTTTCTTGCAGAATTTAAAAGAGCAGATAAAATTTGAAAATCCTTAAAAAAAAAAACTTTGGGGTCTCCTTTAAAACACTAAACAATATTTTTTTTCAAGAACAGTAAACATTAAAAAAATGGCTAATTTAACAGTAAACACTAAAAAATATGGACAAATAACACTAAACACTAAACCCCATTCAGACCCTCCTTAACGCCTGCTGGTGATTTGGTTTCCTCTCACGGTTTGATTTTACGAGGAACTGCCTGCAATTTTGAAAGTCCAAGAGTTACATCCAACTTGGATTAAAGAGAAAAACGCTATAAAGTTCGTTGTTTTCCACTGATGACGCCGACAAGAGTAGAGAATGGAAATTTAATTAGTGTTCTTTTGTTATGATTACATGGGATCAATGTTTGTTTGGATCACTTACGGTTTCTGGGAACCACTCAATTTTTAATCCTCACGATTTAAGAGCCACTCGATAAACGATTTCCCAACAAGACTCGTTGGATCAATGCTGCCATTTGGGCACGGCACACGAAATCGAGTACAACGAGGACGTTGAAAAGAACGAGCGCGTTATACACGAGATCGAGTATAACGAGGACATTAAAAACAAAGTGCTCGTCATACACAAGATCGAGTATAACGAGGACGTTAAAGAGAACGTCCTCGTTTATTCGATTTCAACGTGCAGTGAGCTCGATGCCAACGATCTTTCGTAACATCGTGTCCGTTGTCTAACGTGCTCGATTTCAGCTTTTCCAGCATTGTTGATCAGATCGTTTACGATGCGAGCCAAACGTTGACGATGTAATCGTCGACCGATGATGTCTACATTGCATCATACCAAAGGAGCACAAGTACAAACGTGATTCTACGAAATTTCAGTAAATATTTCACTTGATTTTCTTATCGTAGTATCTTTTGATAACACAAAGAAAAGTAGAAAATAGAGCGAGTAGAGCGTGGGGAAGGAAGTATGCACCTAACAGTATTTGACGATGGATGTTCCGAGTGATATTTGGGAAACAAAGAGAGAGGCACAAAGAATGATTCTTCAAAGACCAGTAGTTTATTATACATTCATGGGTGCTTCCTTAGGTAAATTCACATTAGCACGTTTCCTTGATCCTCGTTGCTATATAAAAACATTCACACATGATATTTCAAAATTGGTTTTATTTAATTGTTTTCCAGCCTCAGGGGAACTTGTTTGTCTTGTCCCGCAATATCCCTAAATATTGTGCTTGGCAGGACTAAAATTGAAACATTCTCTCCGCTAAACATTCGGACCACAACACCAGCGTCTCTTTCTTGGGTAGCGATTATGTTCTGGTTGGAAAAATAAAGACAAAACATTATATACTCCCAGGATTGGATACGGCCAAAAACTAACGAGAAATTGCAACTGAAGGTCAGTGCGTCTTATTGAAAACAACATGCAACAATCATAACAAAAAAAAACATCCATGGGGCTCGTAGCGCCATAACCGCAACTTGTCACGGTTAAAAGCTTCAGTAAGTCTCGGCAATCATTACGATCGCAATAGACCCACGGATTCCTAGCTTAAGGTTTAAGCGGATAAAACGTGTCAGTTTAAGAACTGAACAGTCGAGTAGCGTCAACATATCAGGGGAGGAAATTCATGTAATAAAACAATCAGTAGGCATCAGAGTAGGATCAACGAAAATTACAGATTCGAACTTACAACAAATCTTCGTCACAACTTCTGCAAGATGCAGGGCTGTACCAAATTACTAAGTAGAAGGTGCTAGAGATTATTACTATTAGTTGGCTCGCCCCAACGCATCTTAAATTGTCTACCGTCAAAACAATGATGTTTCCGGAGGGTTTGACCAACTTCACGGAGATAAGGTGTTGTTCTTGTCTCTGAAATAAAGTACTGTTCAGTGAGAATCAGATTGTTACAAGTATGTCGCTTAATTAATTTTCTTGACAAATTTTTAAACTTCGCAAATGCTGGAAACTTGAAGCAGCCACCTCAATTTGACTTTAGTACGAATACTCCATTATAGCCTTCGTCTGGTCCTATTTTATCCAAAACTTCGTTTAGTTTTATATCACGAATTAAAAAAAAACCAGAAAAAAAAAGAAACTTTTGCCATAGATAACTCGCCTTAAACTTAAATCTTACTCTGATACAGCTGTTTACTGTTACATGCAAAATACGTAATACTCTGACAATAAATTAGTCTTAATTAAATACCTGCGGAAAAGAACGATTTTACTCGGAAAAAGCGCATCCATCTGCTTCTACTTCTGCTGCTGCTGCTGCCGCAACATGCCCAGTTGCTGATGGTATTACTGCTATTGGCGATTTATGCACCTGTCAGTAAAATAAGTTTGTATCAATGTGGAGCTTTACACTCAACAATCAGGAAAACAAATGTCGGCCAATCTTTCTCAAACAAAATGAATCAGGTATTCTTATTTTGTGGATTTAAGCCTGTGGGAGAAAAGTTGGATGGTAAAGTCACGGCATAGACATAACAGAGTGTGGGTGTTAAATAATAATAATAATAATAATAATAATAATAATAATGATAATAATAATAACTGTTATACCTTTTTCTGTGCATCAGCTGTTTCCTGTAACAAAATAATACGATATATTAAAGTTCACACGGCAACCAGGTGGACAATCAGACATAGTTTGATGCTACTCTGGTTTGCAGATTTATAAATGTAACCGAATAAGTTACAATTCATAGAGCCAGCGTTTCGACACTCCTGTCTAGTGCCTTCATCAGGGGTGATCTAAACGCTGCAACAAGAGGTCTATTTATATGATCAATAATTAGCGGTCTTTTTTCTGACGAGGTGTAATTAGGCGTCAGGAAGCAAACCGCCATCTTCACGATTTAAAGGAGCGTGGGCGGTGTTAATATGCCAAGCCTCCAAACAAAGGCGCTAGTGGTAACGCCGATAAGTGGTGATAATTTTAGAATTATCCCACCCAATTGTGTGGTTAGTTAGGCATGTGTGCTCCGATAAAGCTGAATTTTCCTTTTTGCAAAGGAAAACCGCTTTTTGGTGCTCTTTTAACCGTGTACCAAACTGACGTTTGGTCTGTCCGATGTATTCGATGTATTAGATGTATTTAAAGGTCAGTTTGGTACATGCCTTAAAAGGAAAATTCAGCTTAAGGCATGTGTGCTCCGATAAATTATGACAATATATAATATTAATTGTAACTGTCAAATACCATAATGAGAGAACAACCTGCATATTTAGGATTATATAAGAAACAACTTCCATTTACTTTACTGCATAGAAAAGGCTTGACCTGTTGTTTTACTTTGTTAACAAATTACATAGAAGAAAGTATAGAATATATGAAGTTTACTGTAGGTATACCTTTGTAGAGAGATGGCCTTTTCATGGTGGAGGTTCACTGTGGTGTGTCTGATTATCTCCTCGGCTTTCAATTTATCACCTTGTGACAAGAAAATTAGACTATTAATGCATCAAGGCTGGTCACTTTCCTCTAACGAAACATGGAGGCATGCACCAACAACATCATATACCTGACGACCACGCAGCAATGACTTGGCGTTTGGTAACACCAACTTGTTGCAGAATCAAGACATGGGCACCACTCAGGGGACGTGGATCTTCACCAAAACGTTCAAGCATTTGTGACACACAAGGTGATCTGTTGTGTGCCACAAAGACCAAACAGCTGTCTAACATATTTGTTAGTTGTGTATCCTCGTTAAGTGTCCTTTAGAACAGAAGGAATATCCTTCAATCCGTACTAAGAGACAATACGAGACTAGAGATGTACATATTAATATTTGGAAAATTACTAGACAGTCTAGGGCCCAGCCCTCACTAAAATTTGCGTTTTAAACAGGAAAAAAAAGAAAGAAGCATTTACATCATTCATCTGTGAATAGAAATTTTCAAAAGAGGTGGAGTATTTTTCAGACAATTTAAGCTAAAAATAACTATGTTTATTTCTGTACTTCTGGCATGTTCTGTTTAGGGCACTTTTAATAGCAATTTTTTACTATGTTTGAAATTTTTTAGCCCACCTGATGACATTGACACTCCCATCACTCTCATCAAACAAGACCACCCCAATTGGTGTCAGGTCTTGGTGGCTCTGTACAACAGCTTAAACAAATCAAAGAAAAGTGGTTAAAAGGAATGCTGTAAGATAAAAACAACCATGCACAAATCAACACTTTCATAAATTTCTAATTGAAATTTTAAGGCTGCCTAGAAAACTTGCCCGGTCAAATGTAAATGGAAATGGGGTCCACTTTAATCTTCTCTCAAGGAGGAGGTACAGCAGTTGGACCTGCTGTAGAGGTCCTTCAATATCTGAAAACAGTTTTTCAACCTGTCAATCAGGGACCTTTACAAATGAGAACAACCTCTAATCATGATCTATGGTGACTTTTAATTATTACTCTGAAGGAGTAATTTAACAGAGTTAGTACTATTATAGAGATAACTTCCTTGATTGTCTCCATTACCTGACCATTTTTACAAAGTTATTTTTCACTTAATTACTTCAATTTTTTTTAATGTTTTAATTAACTGACTTTTGTGGATAGCTGCCTAAATTACGTATGAAGGAAATATTTGTTTCCTTTTTCTGACTGGTAGTTGTATTTATGGTTTGAAGTTGTTGGTCTCAGTTTCTAGTGGCTCAGTGACCATCTTTTTATTCATGATGTGTAGTACTAAATACACTGTCATACATTACAAATTTAAAATACAAATTGTTTGGAATACTGAGAAATAGTACAAATGAAGAGCCAGGAGTTGCTTGAATTAAACGAACGAGGGAGAAAAGCACTATACTAAAAGAAAATAGTAATCATGATAATGATAATGATGATAATTGATGTACTACTGCACATTTCAAATAATCCCTTATAGTTGAAAATATTTCGCTTGATTGGCAAGCATTACATCAGCTTTTAATCGTGATGAGGATCTTCACAATTTTATGAGGGTGATTCTATTAATATACTAATACAATCATGCATAGTCATGGTCTCCATACATCAAAATGGGCAAGGAAGAGATCTTCAAAATCACAATGTAGGGAAAATTTAACGAAAGAATTGTCATCGAGTGTTATGGTCCAAACTAAGAGAAGATTAATGAATGAACAAAGGCATTTTTATCTTCGTTTTCAAATTTTTAACTGTTTATAAAACATTGGATTCCAACTTGAAAGCATTTTGTGCGAGCAATGTGTACTTCTTTGCGAGAAGATCGGAGAAACTTCAAATTTCAATTATGGTTTTTGGTCCAAAATTCAATAAATATACATGTGCCAAAGGATGCTTCTTAGGCACTGAATATACCCCTCATGGGAGGTGGCAATTTTTCCAGCAGTTAGGCAGTCATGATGCATAGAAACATAGCTTCAATGACCTCAAATCATCTGAAGTCAAATTTTCCAAGCTTGTTGTAATGATTAATGTGTAATAGTTGACCATGATTGTGTAACTTCCGTTGGGTTATGAGATGCAAATAGCTCAGCAGATCAGTTTTCTTAATCGAGCGACGAGATAACACGTGTGAATATAGTAGCGTTGATTACTCGAAAGAAACCGAAAGAAAAGAGTTAAGATTGGAGAAAGAGGTATGATTTGTAGTTGTAATCTATATTAATCTATTTAGTTATAGTATTTCTCTTATATTATTGCTCGTGATTAGTGTTATTTTGTGAATTTCTAATACCGTGATACGCCCCCTTTTGCGTTGTTATTGTACAATCGATGTTCTATACGAATTATAGTAATAGGCTTTTTGTTGTAATTATCCTTTCAGTTTTTACGTAATCAAGTAAATCAAGAAATTAAAGAGCTTTGATCGATACGAGTGGCTTACTTGGTTTCAGTATAAAGTCTTATCTAAATATCGCGTTCGGAGCAACGATGGAATGTCTCTAGATCCCTCCGTCCGCTACACTTGTTTTAGGGAAAATTTTATTGAAGGTTGATAAGAATGCTACTGCAGATGTAAACCAATGTGGTAAATCACGGATTCAGCTTCCTCACAAATTCAGTCAACTCAGCCAAAAGACCACATCCATCAGAATATTTTATTTCAATTACTTTATTCACTTATAAAAGACCTTTATAGGTAGTTCTGTTAGTTTTTGAGAGAAACCTTTTAGGATTTGAAAACTGCGTTTTTTCCTTTCAATACTGTCTTCCCACTTAACATAATCCTTTATCAACTCAGTTACTCCCCAGGTAATTAGTGGTTCACAATACAACAAAAGAAAGATGGTATTTTACAGGACTTGTTCAGATGCTGGAGATGCAAGAGTTGTGCCAACTCACTTACCATTTCCCTCAAGAGAATAGTTGTGATTAATCATGGAATACTCTGTCAATCTCAATCCCAAGTGACAGCCACATTGCCAATTAAACACTGGTTGACAAAGAAGAGGAGAAGATGCATTTTACATGTGCAATTCTTCTTGGTAATTATTGATTGATCACTTTAGAACAAACATGAGGAAGTTTTGCCACACTGTTATTGGTACATTGCATAAACAAACAGATAGCACCCTCCATCTGTTCAACATTCTAGACATTCTAACAGTAAATAATTTGTATCAACACAATGCTTTAAAGTTTTTGCATCTATGGCAGAAAGGCCTGCTTAAGTGGATATACTCCAAAATCATTTTCAATATGCAAGCAGTATTCATGGATACAACACCAGATATGCTGCCAAAAAATTTATGTAAACCTCGAGTGTGCAATAACTCTGGAGAACAAACAATAGCAAAGAAAATAAAAACTGACCTTGACAAAACAATAGAGAATCTCTACAAGGGAACATCGAAGTCATCACTAAAAGTCCCACTCTGAAACCAAAAGTGCCAGTGGCCCCACCCAAACAGAAATGGAAAAGTCTTAATCAAAAACAAAGCCTGCTTTACTGAGCATTTTACCCCGTATGCCGACCAATACATATTACCTGGTCACAAAATCCCAATCCAAACTTAGCGGCTATTTAGCCTCCTGGCTCTTCATTTGAACTATTCCTCAGTGTCCTAGGTATTTTGTATTTTAAATTTGTAATGTTCAACAGTGTATAAAGTATTACATTTTATGCGTAAAAAATGGTCACTGAGTCACCAGGAACTGAGACCAATAATTTCAAACTTTAAATACAACTATCAGTCAGAAAAAGCAAACAAAAATTTGCTTCATATGCAATTTAGACAGCAATCTATGAAGGTCAGTAAATCAAAGCAAACAAGTGAAAAAAACTTTGTAAAAGTGAGCAAAGAGAACTAGATGCTGTGAGCCATACATTGTCAGTAATGCATATGCCCCTTGGAGATTTAATAGAATGACACAGTTGTAGTAATGATAAACAAATCTAATGAAAATTAGACACCTATGCCTAGAGAAAAACACTGTCAGGGCTATGTAAATAGGTTTTTAATCGATACTTTGAACTATTTTTTATTTGACCAAAGAATTCTTTTTATTGGTCTTGATATCTTGATATTTACATGTTTGCAATGAAGATAAAGTCATACCAAGGGGTTAGACTTGTCTTTGTATAGATATTCCAGACTATATTTTGATTTTTTCTACTGTAATTTTAGCTTTTATCAATTTTTTACTTTCTTATTTGGAATGGGTAATGATATAATTGTAAATGGATGACATACATGGGTAGCACCATGCACAAAAATTTGCCACTCTCATGCTGACAAACACTAAGTAGATCAACACATCTCCCCAGCCCTGCAGGGACAAGGTTCCCCCTATTTTAAGAAACGGCTGCTAGCATGCAATGCCACACAGTTGCGTAATGCTATGAACAGCCTTGAGCCCTCATGTAATAAACATTTTGCTTCCAAATTCAAATATTTTCTTTAAGGAGGCATACTTAATTTGCCTCAACTATTTAGGTCACCTCTAAAATGTGTTATGAAGCCCAGATGTTAGTGGATAATCTCCTTTTTTTGCCATCTTTTCAGCCCCTGAATTTGGATGATAAGTAATTTTTCTTTGAAGCAAAGGTTGCATCTTTTACTTGCGCTGTTGTAGGGTGATCTTCATGAAAGGATGTGCCATGAGATAAAGTGGTCAATGTTATTTTCTTGAAGGGTCCAGATATGTTTGCTGAGTTCGGTAGAGTTTCTGTGTTTTGTGTGTTAGAACGATGCGGTGTGGTTTCTGTATCTAGTCTTGAAGTCGTTTTCTGTAAGTCTGATGTATGTCTCAGTGGTGGTGTTGTCCTCACGTACGTGCGTGCGACAGTGGCTTGGTAGATTGGTGATGACTGGAGGCAGTTTCCGTTAAGTGGACATGTGATCTTCTGTCGGCAGCTGCAAGTTTTGCTGTCTTTTGTGTTGGTGTTATCTATGGTGTCATTGATGTGTTTGGATGAATTTACAATGCATTTGTTGTGGTTGTCGATGATTTGTTTAGTGTTATTCATTCAGCTGTAACTGATTTTGATTGTGTTACGATTAAAGATTCTTCGAAGTTTGTGGTCTTTCGGGAAATGCTTGTCTACTAGGGAAAAGAATTGGTGTCCAATATTGGTGCTGACAATTTTGCTGAATGGGGGGTTGTACCAGAGTATGTTGTTCTGTTGTCTGCTTTTTGGTTGTTAGTTGTGGGTGGTTCGTAGTGGAGAGTGTACCAGTATCTGCATTCTTCGAGTGCTTATTGATATGGAGCCGCCCCTCCATATCAAAAAGCATTCATCAAGTGCTTTTTCATATGGAGGAGCGGCTCCATATAAAAAAGCACTCGACAAATGCAGATACCAGTCCACTCTAAATTATGAACCACCCATAACTAACAAACGAAAAGACAGTCAACGGAACAACATACTCTGGTACAATCCCCAATTCAGCAAAAATGTCAGCACCAATATCAGACACAGATTCCTTGCCATAGAAGACAAGCACTTCCGAAAAAGCCACAAACTTAAAAGAATCTTTAATAGTAACACAATCAAAACCTGCTACAGCTGCATGAGTAACACTAAGCAGACCATCAACAACTACAACAAACGCATTTTAAATTCATCCAAACCCCTCAATGACACCGCAAATAACCCCAACACAAAAGACACCAAAAATTGCAGCTGCCAACAGAAGAACACATGCCCACTTAACGGAAACTGCCTCCAGTCATCACTAATCTACCGAGCCACTGTCACACGTAAGGACAACAGCACCACTGAAACGTACATCAGACTTACAGAAAACGACTTCAAGACTAGATACAGAAACCACACCACATCATTCCAACACACAAAACACAGAAACTCTACCAAACTCGGCAAACATATCTGGACCCTTAAAGAAAATAACATTGACCACTTTGTTTTATGGCACTTCCTTTCATCAAGATCACCCTACAACAACGCAAGCAAAAGATGCAACCTCTGCCTCAAAGAAAAATTACTTATCATCCACCAACCTGAATTATCATCACTCAATAAACGTGATGAACACGTGTCCTCATACCACCACAGAAATAAACAATTACTGTGTAACAGTTGAACAAAGCATTGAAATTTCCCGCCATGCCTTTATGCAAGTTTGTAAATTATATAAATGATGGTTATGAAAATTCTTCACAATAAAATCCCTTGATGAGCGAGTAATCACGAAACAGGCTTGTAGGGATGAAAGTATAGTCTCTGTTTTTTCCCCTATGCTCATACATATTGTGCTCTACTTCTACGTATCAAGCAATGTACAACGGAAAATTCAGATCACAGACTTCCTATATGTATATCTATGTATAGTTTTACGTGAGGCACATGTCTTGAAAGGGAGCTCATGAGATAGATTTCTAGCAAGCTACAATCAACCTGACAACTAACCTGCCGAGACTTTTCTCTTGAGGTAGCGATTGTCCTCTGAGATGACCAGTAAAAAGTTCTAAACCATTATAGAAAGAAAAGAAAGGCAAACTGGAGAATCACCCCCTGTGAATAAAGTTGTTGATGCAGACTCCTTAATTAACAATATGCCTTGGACACTCCACTCCATCCTACCACAAGGAATTGTTAGGCCTCTGAGGATAATCTTGACTCCTATGAAAATTGCACTTTTTCAGTCATTGCTCCCTCACTCTGGAACAATTTACCAGACCAAATAAGAACTGTAGCATGCTTAAGTTTCCTTAAGAGTAAAGTTAAGACATTTTCATTTAGTCATTCCTTTTAGCTTTCAAACACCTCAGATTTGTTCCTGAATTAACAAATATTAAACTTATAATGTAATTTACATGTGCATTTGCAACTTTGATAAGTGCTTTTGGTCAATTAGTACAAATAACAATTATCATTACTATTATTATCATTATTACTATGATTATACAACACCTGATACATCAATAAGGTCATCTTTCTTTGAATCTGACATTGATCGACCAGTCGCTGAGTCTAGATTCAACCTGGCTTTATCAGACTATTGATCATAAAGCTCAGATGAAAAAAGGGATTTTAAAAGAAAAGGATATAAGCTAGTATATCTAAGCCCGTTTTCCTCAACTATCTCTATTATTTAACATGTGGTCAACTTCAATTGTTCTGAACAGTTCTCTGAAAAATATTTCAATTTTGTTGTACAGTTTCTGTTTGACTGTGTGTATAAGACAGTAGGTACATAGTTGTTGATTTATTGTTTGACAATGTTTGCTCTGCTATAAATTACTTTAGTAATTCAATCAATAATTTTTTTGCTTTCTGCTTGTTCTGTATATTTAATGCCCTACAATTTCCTTGAGGCAAGTGTTTTTCACATGAAAAAGCCAGTTGGAAGGCGTGGCCACCTCAGACAAAAAAGTAAAGAAGATTCAGAGATACCATGGTCTAACCATTACTCATAACTTTCTGTCAACCTCAAATCCATCCGATAGTGAGATAAATGTAGCTGTTTACACCATGAAAAGGAACTTGATAGCCATCTTACACCACTCTATCCAAGCTTGTCCCCCTGTCAAGAACTCCTGGTTTGACTGGCAACAAGAACGTTGACCAATAAAGGGATAACTGCTTGCCCCAGGTTTTTGTGGAATTGTTGCACCCCACCCTCGTAATGTTAATTTACACAGAACTGAAATGAATGCATCAATTCTCTGGTTTGGGTTCAGTGCCCAAAGCATAAATGTCCTGATGTGAAAGTGATTCCTTGTGCTGTGGTTTCTGCAGTGTTACAATTTTATCATGGAACTGTTAGCTGCCCAAGATATCATCAAAGACCACCATATTTTCACTAAAACATTTCAATTTTCACTAGTTTCTACACTTGTGGATTTTAAAGCATGTTGTAATTCTAAATAATTTTATTCGTAATTTAGTCTGTACTTTCCTAACAACCATTATAATTAGCTTTTATAATCATTAATTGCAAGTTTACTCAGAATAGACTTCTAGGAGAGGAAATAAACTACTGCATAGTTACTCTGGAAGACTGGAAAGACACAAAAGCAAAGAAGGTTCAAGTTAACCAGCAAGTAAAGCAATTCTAATTCAGGCCAAACATGCAGATGAGAAATTAATGCACCCAACCAATCTCCCTACTTGGAGACTTGAGGCTATTAAGGAGCAAATGGTATGAAGACATTTAGTTATTACCATAAACTCATCTGAAAGTGGCAATCCCTTCTGCCACTCTTACAAGTTCATACATATCTTTGCCTAGTGATCCTTTTTATTCTTTACATGCCCCTTTGGGGGAGCCTTCATGTGTCTGCTTTAAATGCCAAGGTTAAAGCTACCACTCAAGCCCCTACCAAAGTACTGAACATGGAAAACTCAAACCTTCCAAAGACTGCTCACAAGAATTGACAGATACAAAATTAATGTTCTTTTATGCCATCTGTGTATGGAAAAGACAATTCCTAGTTTTAACTAGTCATAAACGATTTTCAATGAGTATATATCAGTTTTACATAAACTAAGTCTTAATTAGTAAATTTGATACTATAATAAACATAGATTTTATAATGCAAATTTTACTATGTATAGTAGTTTTTAAGGACCATGCATAATGTTAAGTTTTTTCCAAAATTACTTTAAATTTTCTGTAATTCATCTTACTAGCTGCAATGTGATATTGTGTGCATATTTTGTGCCTGATAAATCCACTAAATTTATTAAAAATTTATCCAGCTAAGAATTCTGCCAAAGTTAATCCAACAACAAAGATAAGTCCACACTTTTGCTCCCCTCAGACCGGAAGTAGCTGTATACCTAACCAATCACAGAGACACCATCAGCGACACACATGCCTCAGCCTTGAAATCAATAATTGAATAATTCCACCGGAATTTTCAAGATCAAAGTGCCAAATTCAAGGTGGTATTAAGTAGCTGTGGTTCTGGCCACAACAGAAAATGCTGAAAGGCTGGGCAAAAAAGCATGTTTAAGTCTTCCAAAAGGGTGAAGAAAGAGAGGGAAAATGCTGTAAATTTATCTTGCAAATAAAAATTCCAGACATGGATTCAAGTAAAATTTGAGGTAGGCTATCCAGGGATACTATGACTCTATGTTCACAGAGCATTTGTTGTCTTTGGAATATTGCATGATGTGACCATGAAAGATCATTCACTCAAAAGTTTGTCTTTCCAGCTTGAGGTGTTTGTAATCTTTATTACAAACTATATTTCCTTTGTTGCCGATTTCTTATACTACAGTCTTCAAAGCGCTGATTTACCTGTGACAATGAAAGTTTCAGCAATAGAAGAGGCAGTTTCATCTATAAGATGTCATCTGAAGCACATACTTGAGCAGTCATGTTTGATTCTCGTTTACCCTTTTCAAACTATGTGACCACATGGCTAAAAAGGTTTAATTACTTAGAAAACTCAGAACACAATGTCTAATTGTTAAACAGGCTTTAAACAACTTCTTTGAAAACCAGTCAACTTTAGCATGCTGATGCAACCATCAACATCCATTCAGCATACCTTCAAAGCAGACCTATGGCGCAGAATAACTGTAACCATGCAGTTTCATCTTGTCACAATTTCATCTTATTTGCCAAATTAGGAAATTCCTTAGTCCCGAGTCCACAAAGACTCTTATTGATGCATTTATGACTTCACATTTGGACTACTGTAACTCTCTTCTCTTTGGCATCCCAAGTACCAGATAGATCGTATCCAGAAGGTGGTTAACGATGCTGCTCAATTAATATTTAGGATTCCAAAGTTTGATCATATTTCGTTCGCCTTATCGTATCTTCACTGAGAAGAATATCTGCAGCCACACTCCATTTCTGGTCACCTACGTTCCTGGCCTTCTTAAGATCCCAAGAACTAATTTCAATACCTTTGTTGATTGCGCCTTTGCCTGTTCCAGGCCACCTCTGTGGAACAAACTGCTACTTGAAATTCAAAACAGTCAGTGTAGCCATTTTTCAGTTGTTTTAACATTTTTAATAGTTTTAACATTTTAATATCTTTCATATTTTTCATATTTTATCGTTTAATTCTTTTAACATTTCTATAGAATATTTTGTAAGGTGCTTTAGAATATTTTTATAAGAAGGAAGAAGGAAGAACCCTTCTTTTTTACAAGAAGGGTCCAGTTTTCAGATTCTACCGCAATGCTGTCAATAGAGAAAGGAAACTATGCAAAGCAGCCTACTATACTTCAAAAGTGCAAGATCTCAAAGGTGTGAATCCCCGTCAGTGGTGGAAAGAGATAAATAAACTGAGTGGATCCAAAAAAACAAAACCCCAATTTACTGTCCTCCCTCGATGTACAGCAATTCACCAACATGTCCCCCCAAGAAATCGCCAGTGCAATAAATGAAGCTCTTCTAGAACCGCTCCAGTCTTATCAGCCTATCAACTGTGAGAACACGTCTGTTCTCCTTCCTACAGGAGAAGGCGCCGAATTCCCTAAAATATCAACGCATCGAGTGTACATTAATCTGAAACGCCTCAACAAACACAAAGCTCCTGGCCCGGACGGCATACCTAATTGGGTTCTAAAGGAATACGCCGAAATTTTAGCACAGCCCATAACGGACATTTTGAACACTTCCTACAAAGAACAAAAATTGCCGTCAGTTTGGAAATTGGCGAATATAACACCCCTCCCAAAGGTAAAACAAGTGACTGATCCCAAGAAGGAGCTAAGGCCAATTTCACTTACACCTGCGTTATCAAAACTTGCTGAGGATTTTATAGTTTCTGACTTCATCAAACCGGCCGTGGAAAAAGTAGCGGACCCAAATCAGTTCGGAACGGTATCTGGATCATCCACTGTACTGGCACTCATAAGCATGATACACAATTGGCTTGAAGCAACAGACGGAAACGGAGCGTCAGTTCGGGTCCTTCTTTTTGATTACCGAAAGGCCTTTGACCTAATAGATCAGTCCATCCTAATATCAAAACTGAATCAACTGGACATTCCGAAGAGCGTTATTAACTGGATAGTTGACTTCCTTTCAAATAGGTCTCAGAGAGTTAAACTTGGCCATGACTGTTTCTCTGAGTGGAGCAAAGTGCCTGCCGGAGTACCACAGGGAACCAAACTGGGCCCCTGGCTTTTCCTTTTAATGATAAACGATTTGTCAGTTTCGCTCAACAATTTTAATCTGTGGAAATACGTTGACGATACGACGGTATCAGAAACCGTCCCGAAAGGAAAGATTAGTCACGCGCAAAGTGCAGTTGACCAAGTACAGTCCTGGTCTGAGGAAAATCTATTTCAATTGAATTGCGCAAAAACCAAAGAACTGTTGATCAGCTTTAGCCCTCAATACCCCCAATTTCCAAAAACCAACGTGGACGGGGAACTAATTGAATCTGTGCAGTGTGTTAAACTTCTTGGACTCAATATTAATTCAACTCTAACTTGGAACAACCATATTACAGAAATAATAAAGAAATCCAACTCAAAACACTATTTTTTGATTCAACTTAAGCGGGCTAAAGTACCTACAATCGATCTTGTAGCAATCTATTGCGCAACCATCAGGTCCTGCCTAGACTACGCCTGCCCAGTGTTCCACCATGCACTCCCGAAATATCTACAAGTCGATCTGGAGAGAGTGCAGAAAAGAGCCCTCGCATGCATCTTCCCTGGAGCATCATACAAAGAAGCCCTCGATCAAGCAAACATCCCAAGCTTGAGAACCCACCAAGAACAGTTGACATCGACACTTTTCCGATCAGTTTTAGAAAACAAAAACAACAAAATTCATTCTTTAATCCCAAAAAGTTACAATTTTAGGAAACAGAGGAATTTCAATCTTAATCGTTGTAAGACCGACAGAGCGGCAACAAGTTTTATAAATATGTGTTGCAGAAACAGTTTGTACAATTAATTAATGTGAAGTTACGCAATTCAGTTTTATCTGCAATGTAATTTTAGTAAAACACAGTCTATCTATCTATCTATCTATCTATCTAATTTTGGTGCTCTAGAAATGTTAATTATCATTATCATTATTATTATTATTGTCCAAGACACACGAAAGCAGTGTGGACCTATTTGTTTTGTAGAAGGCAAGATCAGGGAACATATATTTCTTTCTACTCATTAAGAAGCAATTGATTTGACTATTTTAAAAAACTTTAAAACTTGTTTAATTGGTGACGAAAAAAGAAGGTACAGTGTATGGCCTTACATCAAAATGGTCACCTTTCATAGCAATGCAGATGACTCTCATACAGAGTGCATCAGTGCAGTGTGAGAGCAAATCTACCTGTATCACCGCTATTAAATGTCGTCTTTAAACTTCTGTAAAGCCAGTGATAACTATTAATAAGATCATGGCAACATGTTCCTTGCCCATCTTTAAGAATGTTTTATTCTTTCACCAGAGCGAACTCAATACCATTCAACTCCTTGACCTTAAAAATAAGACACTTGTACTCCCTATAGAAACACTTGACACCTCCGCTTTAAATTAACCACCCTAGGAGGGTAAGGTTTTTTAATTCCTTACTCCCTTGGCACGAACGACAGTCAAATGCACATGAGTCGTACCACGTAGGAGGGGGCAGTTTGAAACAACACATAAGCTCCTGTGCTTTATCATAAGAATTAGAATGTTTGTACGATTAAATTTAAGATCTATCAAATATTAGATGGCTCACCTCGTTTGGCTCACCAAGTGTCCGTATGTTCCCTAGACTTCGCCTTCGGCCACAAACACTGTAAACTGGAGGGAACTCACTCGATATTCTTTTTTCTTCGAGGTCTTCATCCTCGTGAGGCCGTCCCCGCTTCATTACGACCCTTCCCATCACCAGCTAAAACCCCAACGGCATGAAATCTTTACTTGAAAATGCTTCCCAAGTCAAGAGTCAACCGGCGCAGTACAAGATTTCCAAGATCAGAGACGTGAACAACTCTCCGGCACTTTGGAAAGATGGTGATTTTTCCACCAAAAATAGCCCATTCTCCGAGTTAAGAGCTTCAACTATTCTTTCGTAAAAACCCAAGAGACTTAACAAAAAGATTCTGCCTACATTACGATTACTACGATGCTAACCTTATTACCTCAAAACAGCTGTTCAACCCGACACGTTAATGTAAATTTCAATCAAGAGGCTAAGCCAGTAGATAAAATTAGTTCTCAGACCTCTCGCATCATTGAAACGTAACTCTGTTTCGTAGGAGATTTATATGCCACCACTTTAACTTGCTAAAAGGTATAGATAATCGCTATATTTAGAATTAGAAATTATCCACCTTAGTGCCTAGCGAGTTTTCCTGAATAGACCATTTTTTGTGCATTATTTTATGCTATTTTATTTTTGTGAGCATTAGATATGGCCCTCGCAAGAGGTTCATATGTTTTTAATAGTGCTTCATGAGATATTCTTAAATCATGTATTCACATACTTGTTCATCATAAGCAGGTTAGATTTGGTTTTCTATTTCTTTACTTATTGTAAAGCGCTATTGGGCTAAATGGAAATGGCGCTACATAAATTTTGCAATTATTATTATTGTCATTATTATTATTATTATTAGTGTCATTATTATTATTTCAGTTATAAATAATGCTGGTTAGAGGGCCTGTTCCCACACGTTCTACTTCCTATGTAGAATAAGTACGTTTAGTCGTAGGCGCTGCGTGGTAGTAGGCAATATATTAGGATGGGTCAACTAGTTCACGATTTTTCAAGAGTATTAACTAAAAGATAACTTTTCAATGTTTTTGTGATTAGAAATTAGCTTTTTAGCGATTACTAGGATAAATGAAATTAAGTTATACGTTTGTTTTAAACATTATGTGTCATGATTTGCTGGGTACGAATCGACCAGAGAGTTGGGTACGAACTAATCGAAAGTACGTACGAAACGTCTTAGCCTGGGTACGAATCGTCTGGGTACGAAACGACTGGATACCATTTATTTATATATATGTTCTTCATAAGTAGGTTAAATTGACTTTTCTATTTCTTTTTTGATTGTAGAGCGCCATTGGGCTACATGGAAATGGCGCTAAATAAAGTTTGCTGTTGTTATTAATATTATTATAATTATTATTATTATTTTTATAATGAATTCATTTATAAATAATGCTGATTAGAGGGCCTGTTCCCACACCGTACACGATTGTTCAACATTCCTTTTCGGCTGACATTTCGTAAGCGAAGAATGGTGAGCTCCTTATTGTTGTATATTTCACGCGCTTGAGATGTACTCATACTCCTTGTCTTTCCACATGACTACATTTGCGCTTTTCTTATCGTGGGAAAATCCTATCGATTGTAGTTCCATCGTATTTTGATAATAGAAATATATCATTTGTAATAAAGTTCAAGCTATTTCCTGTGCTGACCGACTATACTATCCAACAGTTCCAAATCTCCAAACCTTACAAAAAATCCTTATGAGCAAGTGGCATTTAGTACAGCAACAACCATTGCTAAGAGAAATCCTCAAAAAACCGATAATATCGTATAGAAACAAATGATCACTCAGACATACTCCTGAGAGAAAATTGCGAGGGCGAGAAAACTGAATATACCATGGTGTTTCGTGTAAACATTTGTAGCTAATACAGAGAAAACTGGACGTACTACTGAATCACTTAGGCATGTCAACCTCAATTTACACGGGAGCATTAATTAAGCCCGTTTCTAAAGCAAAGAAATACTTTTTATGAACTCGCCTATACCTGTCCCAACCCCTATCCCGCATTCGAATCGGAGTATGTCCCGGTCTCGCCTTCCTATCTTTATCCCGCATCTCGCCTTTAAAGTATCTGGTATTCCACATCCCACCTCGATTTTAAGCCTCATCCTGCATCCTGCCAAACCTATGTTGGACCCTCTCTACCACTTTCATTCAGTATACGGGATTCACTGTTGGATTTAATACTCTAAGCACGCAGGAAATCTGCGGAGAGTGCGTTAAAGTTGTTAAAAATGTTTTGATTACCTTTATAACTAAGATGCAGTCCTCCCTTGATTAGGCCATTTTCTGTGATCTTTAGATGCTGGATAAGTTTCCATCCATTCTGACGGCACTAGCTCTTTAGATGTTTCTTGGCATCTTTCACCGCTCTATTGAATTCATCCCTTGTGGAAGTAAGCCTCGATATAGCGGAGGTGACGTCGGATGAATTTTCGATTTGTCTATGATCGATTCAGCATCTTGCAACACCTTTCATATTTAAGGTTATTGGAGCCGACATAGAGAACGACTTGGTCCGGCGAATGCTTCAGGCTAGCTTTGAGGTTGGCCTTCGTAGCTTTTGAGGTGGAATAACTTGACCACTGCTCGATGGCCAACGGCTTTTTCTAGCTTTTTACAACATATATTTGTCTTTGTTAAGGAAGCTCCAATTGATAGGGTTGTACATCAGTGTTGTAGCCACAAATGCTCGTTACATGTCCAACTTCACCTCCAAAATAGCTAAACGAAACGAAGTTCAGTAATAAATACGTAACCGGTTGCAAGAAATGGATTACACGTTATAGTTGTCACAATTCAATTGCAAGGTAAAGAAATTAACAAACGAGAAAACAAAAATAAAGGAAAACAAAAGACACTTACAAACGTCGCACGAGATCTGGGTCAACTGCCAAATTAAAGACGATGTAAAGCGACGTAAAGCAACGTAAAGTGGCGTAAAGCGATCGAGAGAGACGGTAGAAACAGTTAGACGGTTCGAATAGTTAAACGGTTGATCCGAATGAATAAAATCCGCGGAAAAGACTAATACAAGGGACATAAACAAAAGGCAATTATTCAGGAAAGAGTAACAGAATATTGATGAAAGTTATGCGCACAGGACAAAAGGCATGAACGAACTGTGACAAAAGAAGAGTACGAATTTGTAATCAATCGAATTTTTGGCGGCAACAGTAATGGAATTATCGGAGACCTTAGCAACAGACTGTGTCCCATCCTCATTGTTCCTTTGTTTTTGTTTTTTACATATTTTTCTTTTCCTTGCTAACAACTTGCCCGTTGGTTGCGCAATTGTATTGTCAGAAGGCATTTTTGACTCCTCCTCATTAATTGGATTCATTGCCAGAAATGCCGGACAAAATGGCGGTGGTGGTGGTTTGCTGCTTGGGAACGGAGTATTTAAAAATGGCTGGAGCGTTACAATAACATGTATGGAACAATGAACTAAATTGAAAAATAAAAATACCTCGAGATGCTGCACATGTTTCCCTGGCCTCTCATTTTTTTTTAGAACATCTGACAAATTCGAAAATATAATAGATAAATCAACGAGACTTCCTTGTAAGGTCCAAATGCATATCAAATAGAAGGCGGTGTGCGCACTCCGATTGCGTTGAAAGAAACGAATTTGTTTATCACCCACTGTCACCCTAACATCAAAATCTGCCTTTCTTCAAGAAAGGTAAAGTAAGCTTCGATTTTGTTCTCAGGTAATGGACATATTGCCGTCATAGGAAGATCAATCCACCGAGACGGCATCAGTTTGCACGGTGGATATTTCTTCCAATGATGAGTATGATCTTAGGTTACTAAGCAATTAATGTTTTGTGTACGTTTTGTGTACTTTCACTGTCGCGCTAAAGGGAGAAAGTTGAATTCTCTAGCAAGGGAATTTCGTCGCCATATCAGGTCTGCAATTTTAATTTCAGTAGATGTTGTGAATATTTTCAAATGAACTTTGTTTTTCCGGGAAAAGTCCTGTCCTTTATCTAATAAAATAAAACGAATTCCTCATCATTTATCATCTCTACGTACAGCTTACAATTTTTCATGTTAGTGATGGCATTGAAGAGGCATTGTGAACGGTATTGCAGCGGTATTCATGAAATGAGCTTCACGATCCCATTTAGGAATTTGAATTGTAGAAGTGATTGAGGAGGGATATCATCCCAAGGAGCTTCTTGTGGCATAATAGACCTAAAGAATATTTCACCAAACATAAAAGGGCGACTAAAAGGGTTTCTTCGTTTCTTAAAAGAGGTACCGACGACGGGCCACCAGCACAAGGGAGGTGGCAAATGCGATCATGCGACCCTTCACAAATGCTTAGGGTGGACGCACCTCCGTGGAGCCATTTCCTACAAAGGCATATCCCACTAAGGTTCTGTCCCAGTCCACCAAGTAAATACAGAACACAGACTTACTGCAGCAGCTAAAGTTCATAAACACTAACGTTCTAGTAATGTTAGTATGTACATGGCTTCTCAGTTATCTCTCAATAAAGTGCAAATGCCAGTCTAAATTGAAATAGAGTTTAAGTTGTTTTTGTTCGCTACTACTGGCTTCTCCTACGTGCTACGTGACGTTACACTGGTTGTCATGTTTCGATGGTGGCTTATACCAGGAAACAATGGAGTCAGCTCCTTCCCCCTGATTGTACTTAAAATTATGCTCCTGATTTTGTATTATGCTGCATTTAGTGGCTCAGTTTAAGAGTGTTTCAGAACCCTTCCACCCTTTCCCCCTCCCCTTCCTCCCTACCACCGACAGGTAAAAATTACAAGAGATAAAAGGTACTTAAAAACGAAACCTTTTCCTGGATTCAATCATCAGGCTACGCATAACTAGGCCCTAATAGATTGTGGTAGTAAAAGTAGTGTATTATGGTACTAGCATTGCCCGATTTTTTTCCAAATCATGCTTAAAATCATGCTCGGTTTTGAAAATTATGCTAGGTTTTGTAAAGTATGCTTTTCAAGTATGAAACACAAAACATTCCAAAACTTTAATTTTTTTTGCTCCGATAAAACACAACTGCATATTTAATATGTTCTGACATTTTGTTGTCTGTGGGAGTAGGAGCAAGGACCGATCTAATCTTTACTTCTGGGGTGTGCCCAGTCCTCTAGACGACGACCAACATAGTATTGCTGTAACAATAGACCGACCTTGAAAATGACCGACCTTGAACTGATGATCAATCTTAGCGATCAAGCAAGTTATGACTCTGGTAAAGTTCCTTTGGAAAAAAAACATATGCTGGTTATGCTGTAAAAAATGGAAAATACGAAATAGGAAATACGGTCTGGAAAGAAGGAATCTGCGATGAGAAGTGAATGTCATTGAAAAAAATATCAGAAGCATCTTGGGTGGAATCATCTGCATGGGAGGCTGAGCACATATTTGGCACACTCTCACAGGGCAGATGGCCGCTTAGACCTAGTAGAAGAGTTTGGGGCTTAGTTTCGTTTTCAATTTCATTTCTGCTGTGGCGGTCTGGATAGAAGGAATCTGCAATAAGAAGTGAATGCCACTGGAGTAAAGATCAGATGCGCGGTCTTGTGTGGAATCATCTGCACGGAAGGCTGTACGCATATTTGGCACACTCTCGCAGGGAAGATGGGCGCGTAGACCTGGTAGAGGAGCTTGGGGCTTATTTCCGTTTTCAATTTCATTTCTGCTGTGGCGTTTTGCAGAGATTTTCACATACTTTTGGGTAGGTGTTTAGAAACTTTTGCTCTGGCGAGTATATACGATTACTGTATTATATGATAGTCAGACGACAACTGACAACTATATTTTAATCTATTCCACTACCTGAACTACATGTAGATTACAACAAGCATTTTTAGATTAACTTCAGTGAACGTTTGTAATCAAAATGCGGCTGAAAATTTGTCTTTGGGGTGCAACAATCAAACCATTGTGTGTTATCTCTGTCTAAAATCTCGTATCAGATTTCCGCATAATGGTCCCCCACACCCATTACTGAAAGCCACAGAGAAGCTGTTGCCTAAATCTCTCATCACCTGAACTTCAAACGATAGGAAATGGGTGGATGGAAAATAATACTTTGCTGCTTTCTTTCTTGGAAGATCTCTCGTAACAGGAAGAGATTTGAACGATTACCCACGGAAAACGACGATAAAAGCGAGGGTAAATAAAGCACCCGATTTTAGCCGATTTTAAATTCCAGAGAACACTGCTTAAGAGAACAGCTATATATTGGCAAATCAATTCTTGATTTTATGCGTATGGACTTTGATATCTGTCGTGAGTTTTTTCCCATTTAAACTGAAATCACTACTCCTCTATCGATGACATTTGATGGCAATTTAGCTAAGAGGATAGCTAAAGATTTGAATATTTCTAAATTGTTTGACCTTACAACCGCAAGAAGACTGAGTTTTAAGACCCAAACAATCCCCTTCCTAGCACATTTGAAATGAGATGATGCAAAAAACTGTTCATAGATTTAACTCGTTGTCATAATCAGTTGTCAATGTAGTTAGCTCTAAGATATTAGCATTTGGGTGCTATTCTGTAAATGAGAGACTAATTTATGTTTGTATGGATGTACTGATTTGAAAATCTACAACTGATTCCATAACAAAAACCGCAATCCGATGTATTTGCTATGGGGCCCTGTGTATATAAAAAGGCCATCGTACTTAGAGTAGATATTAATCGTATTATTCGGCCATTTCTTGACCAAATGTGTTAACCATGTTCTTCCAAAATATTATTTGCCTAAAAAAACATACTCAGCTGCATTCTAAATATCGACTGAAAAATATAACTTCAACTATGACTATTTATCCAGTCCATGGCGAGATTTAGTGGAGGTATGCTGCAAATATTAATAAATCGTTAAATAAGCCATCTGCCTTTGGGTAATAGGGAAATAAGACAAAATTAAGAAAGCATTACTGGGGCTCTTGAGGTGCTATGAATGGCATAAACAAAAACGAAGATCGATTGCGATTGTTTCTCTTTCTAACGTGGCTTGGACATTTATTACTAAATTTCATATGTCACATCTCATAGTTATTCTTCGATATCAGGTAAAACTCGTGGCGTTCTTATCTTCCTTCTCCAAAGTGATGTTCTAAATTTCTTCGAGGATGTTGGCGTTAGAGAGTGACGGTATTAATCTTCCTTCCCTGAAGCATTTGACCAACATTACGGCTAAGAGCCTTTAGGCAGTCTTCTACTCTCATATCATACTAAAATATAGTTAAACACACATACCATACTTCAAATTTGATCGTCGGATTGATCTAACTACATTGTAAACACTTGCTCTTGAATTTGTTAAGAACACTTCCACATTATGCGTCATTTAATTGTAGCGCTAAAATTTCGCCACGTGGCGGTTAAGAAAGAAACATGGCTTCTTTTGCTAAATTAGCCATGCAACTGTACATACCCAAAATAACAAGAAATTCCAGCACCTGTAGAGTCTATTTCGTGCTCTCTGCATAAAACAATCAATAAGCCGATTAAGTTCAAAGTTTCTTTACAATGCAGTACGCGAAGCCAAATTTTCCTGTTCATCTTTCCACAATACGCTGCGTTACACCACTTCAAGTCCACTGCATACAACTGGCTTCTATTATGCTTATCAGAAGGTTTCACCCTAATGTGTATATATATATATATATAAAAACATTATATTATTTAATGATAGTGATTTATTCAAATTTCTTCTAATTCACTCGCTCTTTCTCTCTTACTTTGCAGAGTTAAAATTCCCTGTGCAGTGCACAGATGATTCCTGAGCGGTCGGCTCTGAGGTAATTGTTGCGATCTTTCTGAGACAAAATAAATGTAATCCCTTCTTATCCTCTTCGAAATATTGTTCGTTCAATAATGTTCTCTTAATAAAGTTTATCCGTAGATCAATAATTCAACTGACAATGATCAGAATCCGACTGTTTGGAGGAAATGTACATGTGCAGATGCCCGTTTCATAAGCCGTGAGGACTGTTGTTACAATGATGCAGATATTCAAATGAAATAATAAAACCAAGTTGTATGTCCGTTTGACCGACAATTGAGAGGGAAAAAGGAAGAGTCGACAAAGAACGATTATACGTGATGCTAGTTCAGTCTCTATAATATCTAGAAAGATATTTGAGGTACCTCGTGTGGTGAACAAGATGAGATAATTAAAATACAAAACTACATGAATATTGAACGTTCCCTTTAAAACATTGCACCACATTTTTAATATTTGTCATTGACACATGCAATTACTATAATTTTACAAAGTCTGGAAGCCAAGCTTTCAATAACTACCAAAATATGAACGGCAGGATTTCTTTGAACCTTTATTGTTTGACCGTTCATCGATATAAACTTAGAGTTTGGCCTTCTTTCGATGAGATAATCCGCGAATTAATGGAGCAGCTCAAGATCAATGTTCCCGGAAACTTTGCCTAGATTTAAAAGGTAGAATTCCGATGAACCAAAGCAAATACCTAGCGTTTTTTAACTTCAAAGTGCATGGCGAGAGACTAAAAATTGATTCTCCTTAAGTATAAATCATGATCACCTTTCGATTCTCTAACACTTGCCAATGACTTCACATTGATGGAAAGTCCTTCCTCCCTTTAATACGTAAACCTTTTCTTCATGTCAATCGGTGAAATCTCAGGTCTATCATTTCGGCATCAAACGATTCTGTCAGACTCGAAATGACCTTGTGTTTGCAGAGAGCGTGTGGAATGTAAATTTAAACAAGATGACGTGTCAGCGCAGCTGGAATTAAACAGACGACACAAAGCTTATTTTGAAAATACTAAATTGTTATTGTAGTCGGCGAGCGTCTGAAAATACGTTTACAAAATATTTTTCACACTTATTTTCTTACATTATCATAAACATGGACTTCATTCGTATTATCATGCACACTCTTAAGTCGGAAAATTAATAACCGTTCCTTTCCTAAGTACTGCGTCGCTTTGGCTCACATTGTATTGAGTGTCTACTTATACATGTTTAAGAGAGATTGTTCCTGAAAAGAATAGCAATTCCCCTTATTTGAATCACTTTTCATGTGGGTGTACCAGTGTTTTGAAGTTTAATAGCAGAAAGAAAGGATGTAATTAAAATGTCATCACGTTTTGTTCTTTCAGATCACTGGAAATGAGCTACCTTGGCAGTAAAAAAGACTTGAATGACTGAGGTTGTGAGCTAGATATAACTGAAAGAATTGAAGACTATAGTTTAGAGCCTATTTTGGCTGAAAAACATTTCCCAACTGACTAGGCTTTTTTCTCAGCGGACTAATACCTCTCCAATTATTAACGCTGAATGCATTTGCTTCAGCTTTTAAAATGTTACTGGAATATATTTCAATTAAAATTCATTGTATTTAAAAGTGCAGAGAAAGGTGTAGTGCAATTATCATTTTAATCAAACACACCTTTTATTTTAATTGTGTTTTCGTTCCATTTTAACTCAAAGTTTTTACGTCACGTTTCTTATTTTGGCATAGCTTCACTATACTTTGGGGCAGAAAATCTTAGACTAGAATATACTCTCCCCACGAGATTGTTTAAGCAAATATGGTGTATCACACCAAGTGTATGCAACACTTAGAGGACTAAAACCTCAGTATTACTGGTCTGATCTTGGTTAGTGAGTTGATAATTCTGATACATAATTCACTGTACTTAGACTAGCACGCTTACACTCCTGATACCTTATTTGAATTTGACTATATATACAATGACTGTCTACTTCTGTGAACTAGTTTGCTAAATATATATACCATTTCAATATAGGGTTGCTGTATATAAATTGACAATTCAGGAGATAACTCTACTTCATCAACTAACAAAAGATAGAGAAGCAGACTGTGTATTGGATGTGATATAGGCCTGCCTGGAGAGGAAAATAGTTATTTTCAGGCTGAGGACAATTTTGAGAATATTGACATAACTTCCAAAGATATCACAGTTTTGTTAGTATTTTATGTTCTTACGGCTATTGAAGTAGGTATATTCTAGGATATTTCTTTGCTCCACACCTTTAGCAAGTATGTCAGAGCTATCAGGGCTGTCTACAGAGCGATTGAATTCAAGCTGTTTATAAGAAATTAGGACACAAAGCCTTAGAGCCTTCTCTCTCATTCCTAAACTGTCAAGACGTCTCAGATCTTAAATAATTACTTGACTGTTTCAGAGGCTCATGCTTTAGGTTTCAAATTTACCAATTCATCACAAGTTAAACTGCCCGGTTTTATATCAGAATATGCTTACCATCGATCAAAATGATAGTAAACCACATTCAAGTAATACTGTCCTTAACGTCTGCTGGTGATTTAGTTTCCTCTCACGGTTTGATTTTTACGAGAAACTACTTTTAAGTAACATCAACTTTTCGTTGTCTTAATCCCGTCAAATTATTCCGTTTTGAAAGTTAAAAAGAATTACATCCAACTTGGATTAAAGAGAAAAATTGATGACGCGGACATTTGCATAACACATTTTAAACGAGAGTTAAAAATATAATTTAATTAGAATTCTTTTGTTATGATGACAAAGCACGATAACTTTTTCCGTTTCAGCTGCAAGTCACGAGAGTCTTGAGAACAAGAGGTCATTGTGCGTAGGATGAAATTAGTTGAAGGGTTAGAGATTGAGGGAGGGGAGGGATGTGGTGGAGTTTGTGCGGCTGAAGGTGAAATATGATGTAAACTTTTAGATAAAATTACTGTTGCACATGAATTTGTTCTTCGTCGTCAAAATTTTGTTTCAAATTATTATGTTAGAACAAGAATATTGACAATATATTCCATTATTCCAGTCCAATATGGCAAAAGAATTAGTTCACGAGAACCTTCCTTTCTTCTTTTTTTATAGAAGAAAATGACCAAGTACATTGTGTAGGAAAATCACTGTCGTTACTAGGTACAATTTCCCTGTCGAACAATGTCCTGAAATCTTCTTGTCGATAATGTAGAGATAATATCTTCTTCTCTCAACGGCCACAAAATCCCTTCCTTCTGCTCGACGAATTGCGCAACGCCCCTTGTTATCTCCTCAGATACGAAAGCGAACAGGGAAATTAAGAAAATGACGAATTTAATTTTCTCCCATGAGAGATTTCATCCTGCCTGTATCTGGTAGGATACAAGTATAAAACCAATTAGATGAATGGAAAATGTGAGACGCCTCTAGAGAACGCTTTATGAAAACAAAACACTAAGGCCTAACAAGCCTCGCTTTCGCACAACTCATCCTGGGCTAACCATGTGTCCGCCATATTAGCACTCGAAATGATATTTGTTGTCGGGGTTTTGTTCTCATGCCCAGGCTTACGAGGTTCAAGCCGTATTGCCTTACACACTAAGTAAATCCTCTGGATTTTAACGCCAGCCATACTCACGACATTACGCGAACTAAACTCCCAACAGAACATGGAAATTGGGCCATACTAAGAGGCTGTGCGAGAGAATTTTTTCCGCTTTTCTGGCAGGTAGGTTTTCATTGTTTTCGTAATGATGGTTGCAGAGTTCAAGGTAAATAAAAATTATTATAATTTACAATTGGCTAACCCCTAATAGTGTTTACGCAGTGTAGTTCAAAAGAAACCCTAGACACCCCAACACCAGCATGCATATTCTCCATACTGTTTCCCATATATTTGTTGACGTACTAAGGATGAGAATTTTTTTTGACGACTAGACGCCTATAGGCGTTAACTCGAGCTAATTGTGTGTGACACAGAAAGAGTGTCTTCGCAAAAATATAAGGACCTTTGAAATGCAAACAATCACTTAAACACCTAAAAAGAAGTCCAAGAGGCTCCATGGGCGAGAGATTTGAGCGTCGTGCATATCTCCCAAAATTCAAGGTTGAAGAAAGCAAATGTGGCCTTTGTTATCAGATAGAAATGGAATCTTTGAAACATTTTATCTTGGAAGTAATTTATCAAAGCATTAAAGTCATCAAAACCTAGGAGTACATAAATACCATTAGGATAGGGGAGGCCTGATGAATCACCAGCACGTGAATCAAATGTCCCAAATCTTTGGTCACCATGACAATAAATAGCTACTGTACTACACTGAATAGTTAATATAACTGACTGGTAGTTATCTCCAATTAAAATTTGCAAAGCATTACCCAAAGGCATACAATAAAGGAAATCAACGGTAAATGAGACATCATGTATATTGCCAATATAACTTGGACTGTATTCCATCTGGTAATTAGTTTTTAATACTGCTACCATACTGGGTAGGTCTGTCAATATTAAAAAGTCTCTGTCAATAGTAAAAAGTCTTTCTTCGGTACAATCTTGACAAAAAACAACTCTTTCCCGATATTCATAATGTTTACTAGGTGTGCGGAAGAACTTATTGAACTCCTATGGTTGTATATCAATGCACTCAGTGACATGGTGATACATTGACGGCCAGCATTTAGCCCAAACATTGCAGTATTACCTCAAGAATATGGAGCATAAATTTTTTTGTTAGAATAAATTACTTCGTGAGGGCCAGGATTTTTTTCTATATCTCTGCTTAGGATAAACTTATTGTGAATGATTCTGTCATTGAGAGTCTTGTGAACACGGGATAAACTGCAGGCAGCATTTTTTTGTGAACTTGAATTTGTCAATAGTTGAGGATAATAAATAAGCTTGGCAATCTTTGCCCTTTCATAGAAGTTAAAAAGTGAATGTCTAGAGCATAGTTTCCTCCGTCTGGGTAAAGCAATACCAGAAGCTAGGTTTCTTTTAAACTTTCGATGATAACTTTTGAGATACTTTACTTCTTCGTGATCAAAATTACATTTATTACAGTTATGAAATATTGTAAGCTTACAAACAGAACCACATAATCAACAGGCTAGCTAGTGATTGTTGAACAAACGATATCCTGTTTAAGAAACTGCTAAACATCGTTAAGAAACCAATACAATAAATAGGAAACTAATCTTTAGTTACTGGTTACCATATGAAATCATTGGATCCTGCTGTTAAACGAAGATTTTTGAAGAAAATATCCGTAGTGGGGCTTAGAATAATTCTGTGAAAATAGCCTTAAATAAGGCTCGCAGAAGCCCACTAAGTGATGGGCTCCTGAGCACGAAGATATTTAAAAGAAGTTATACCGCTTAAAGTGTAGCAAGGTGCACACGTAATTTATTTTAACAAAACGTATGCAAATTTAGCACATTATATGGCGAATCAAAACTCACATCTGAGGTCAGGTAGATGCCACTCAAGATTTGCAATGGAAATGAAAGGCGTTGCCTTTCTCCCTGTCTCGTTCACAGGCTTCTCATGGCGAAAACCTATCGTGATTTGCAAACCAAGCATTTTTTTTTATTCGCATCGCACGCACAAAATAGGCTAAGAAAAGGAAAACAAAAGTCTCAAACAGCGAGTGGTTATGGCTATCGGTTCTATCCTGAGAAAAAGTTTATATAGATTGTTGTGGCCTCTATGGTGGGTGGTCTTGAAGTGTTTTGATAAATTAAATCCGTTCAAGCGGCGATTTCATGTGGACCCACAAGGTAACTTAGACAGACAGTCTCAATTACAACTTAGAAGAAAGCCTTATAAGAGATAGAGTGAAAGAAATTGTGTATATGCTTCTTAAATTGGTCTTCATGGTACAAGTAATTGTTTAAAACTTATACCCTTTGAATTTGCTTTTCATGTGGTGGATTAAAACATGCTGAGATAGCTTACAACAATTGTGAAAGTTTTTCAGAGAGAAGGATTCAAAAATGAGAACAGGAAGGATTGCTAAGCAAACTTTAAGACAAGAGTTGACTCAAAAGTATAGTTGAATTTTGTCGAGCTCGCAAATACATCCTTCACCATGTTTGCTTCTGTACGCAATTGAAGTCAGCATCACACGTATTGTAATGATATTGTAAAGCAGGAGATCCTTTTCTCCTGATTATCATTCAAAAAAATAGTCTTAGTTAGTGATATATGCAAAAATCATCTCATTTCACGCCGAGCGAAACGAGTCGAGTATGAAAATGAAAACTAAGGGAAAGAGAGAGAGAAAGAGATAACGAAACCCTTTCTCTCCTCATTGCGATCAAAATACTGACATTTGTATAGCTTGATCTGGATGGTTTATTTTTCCAAGTTAGAGGTAGTAATTTAGGGAATTATCAAGAGAGACTGAAAATTTCTTAGTGAAAAACAGCTCTTCAATTTGCATTTGACAAAAATACGTGGCGAGACGAAGCAAAGATGGCGGCTGTTGTAAACTAACTATGAAACTTCACATGCACCGCGTGTGTACTTTTCCCTTCTCAGACCATTTACGCGTTGGAAATCTACGACAAATATAGATATGTATAAATGGCAAGGATTTCTTAGCATTCAATGTTTGCTTTAGGGGCTCGTCCTGTGAAGGCTTTGATTATCTTGCTAAATCGATTTAGATTACTTTTCGATGTGCTTTAATCTGGCTGAAATTCATACACAATTTACACTGAAATATTTGGAAAAGCAGACTGCCCATCCGTATGCTACAAGCAATACAAAGTTCCAACAATAAACGAGCGTCGCCACATTCCTCGAAATTTCTCTCCTATACTGCTGATTTTCCAAACTTAACTTCGGCCATAAACCATGACTGTTATTGCCCAGTTTCAACATAAAAAACGACTTTCAGTCAGCTTATTTTACAAATGAATGTTGCCATTATTGAACAAGAAGGACTGGAAATCTTATTTTAGGCTGACTAATTAACTTTCATTGAAGAGGAAATTTAATTTGAGCGAACATAAGTTTTGGCAATCTCTTCATCTTTAATCGTTGTGTCGTACACAGAATTTTATCGGTGTTTGATATTCTTTCACTATCTTTATGAAATAAGTTTCATAGAGCAGGAATGTTTTTAAAAGTAGAGATTCAATCCGCAGTAGCCCTTGCTAAGGCTCACAATAATTAAAAACAAGGACATTCCGTATCATGGCAAATTCAAAACCATTTGTACTCGAATGGAAACGTTTTCTTAGACTGCATTCCGTATTGTTCAAACACGCAATGTTTACCGAAGAAATATAAGTACTGTGAAAGTACCTATATTTCTTCTAACACTACCGTTGGAGCGGTTGGACTTTCCCTTTGTATTTATGACCATATACGTGTAAGAACAGAATCGCTACCAAAACTGTTCGAAAGTCGAAATCATTTTTGATGCATCTGTGTTCAAAGACATTGCAAAATAATTCGCAACAGGGTGAGTTAATGTGATAGTAGTAACAATAAAATCAAAGAAAAAGAAGACATGAGTGGATGACGATTGAGTGAACAATCGCAGAAAGCCTAAGCAAACAAAATTGCCTCGCCATCAGCGAAACTAAACTTCCAAATTATCGGAAGGAAGGCAGCTGTATGAAATATTCTCACCTGGCCGTCCCTTTCATTTGAGTTCTCGCTGAAGATCTGATGACTTCATTTCAAAGACTAGATTCACTCAGATTCACTGCCGGTTTGATTAAAAGCTAATATTCGCAGACAGTTTCATTGAATACCGAAAAAAACATTTATATCCTTCTTCCTCTTTCTCAGCTGAGCAGAGTAACTCGTAGCAAGTGCGATGTATTCATCCAAAAGGCTATCCTCGAAACGTTTTGCTCTTGTATCAGTCGCTTATCTATCCGAAAGATTCAAACTTCTCTCTAAATTCCTGAACAGTTAACACTGAATATTCAAAATTATTTATTTTCATCATGGCACTAGAACAAATCACAGGAAACACACGGCATGATATCGAAACCGAAAACACAATTGAAGTTTATAAAAGGTCCAGTCATTGGTCAAGCGGTCAAGCCTGAATAGCGGCAACTATAATATCATGTCCGTATTTCGATAATACGAGCGTTCTGATTGGTTGATAAGGTCTACACTAAAATTATGCCAGAAAAATAAATAAATAAAAGAATGAAATAAATATAAAGGATACCATACTCGTTCAAGAGCTAAAGATCATGGTATCTTGCAGTACAGGATGCGCAGAGCAATACCGAGGAATCACCTTAAGAAGGCTCCATAGGGTCTTTGATCAATGTTGGTGCGCGCGCCAGCGTATTGTTTTTCTGTAAAATTTTCATGTTTTCGCTTTACTAAGTCAATAAAGCCATCAAAGGGGCGATGAACAAGATTCGGACTATCGTTTGCTGTAATAAATATTATCAAAATGATTTTAATGCTCCACGAAGGAAGGCGCTCGCCAGTAATAATTTGGCTTTGCCTTTGATTTCCTTCAATTTGCTTTTATGAAATCTCTCAGAATTTTCACAATTTGTGAAATTTTTCCAACGGATCATTTAAAATCCGAAAAAAAAGTGGTTACAGATTTAAAATTTTGTGTTTTCTTCGTCTATCTCAAATTTGTTCCTACAAACAATTTTGTTTACAACAATCAACAGGTATTACAAGGGGCACAAATATGTTTAACGGTTCAGCAAATCTTAGGAAATTCCACCGAAGGAAACACGATAAATCTTGCTCGAAATATCCCTATTTTCTTTGTCGCAAAATAATAACGTTTTGGAATAGAAATACGCCACGTTCTATATCTGAGTATACGTAAATTTTTGAATCTGTCGCTATCTGTGGCCTTTTGGCAATCTTTCCCACGGTGTTTTCTTTTTGGTTGGCCTCTTTTTCAGGCGTAGAAGGCCTATGAATATTACGGGTGCAGTCACTGGAAACCCTAGATTCCATCACATAAAAACTGTATTGTGTTTAACTGATTTTAACACACTTTTTCAGAGAACAATCGTACGATCGTATCGGGCCGCCATGTTTGCTTTGCATTTTGACACTTTTTTAGAGCTCGCGCTATGTTCGTACCCAGATCTCGCGCGGTTAAAAAAAACCCCATGGAGCCTCCTTAAATTTGTTTACCTATGGTCACCGTCAGCAAGTAATCGGAGTGACCGAGATGTCTTAAATGCATCGTTAAATCAGTACTTTACCCTATTCGGTGGGTACTTCAGAAAGTTGGTCGTTGGGGCCGCGTAGGGCAAGACTGTAAGATTACTTTCTACTGACATGATCACATGCTTGAGAACTAAAACAAAACTTTAACGAGTTAGCTCAGACATCACTAGAGGTATCTCACCAACTGATAACTTTGGTACAGAGTATAGAAAATGTTTCTTTTTGCTAATTTTAACAACCAAACTTCACATTTCATAGTTAATGATTTGTAATTAGCTTGTTAGACGTCTTGACTCATACTTTACCTCCAGATCGGGACTTACACTTCCCTGTGGAATGCACAGAGGATAATATTGGATGGTTTGAAGGTTTTGGAATGGAAGGTCAGTACAGTATATAAAAGCATTGAAAACTGAGTAAATGCCACCAGTATGGGGAACGATTAATCTTTTGAAGTTATGTATAAACAAAACGGTGCGCTTATTCAAGGAAGCCTTGTCTGAACCAGTACAAAATCAAATAAGAAAAATGTGTTCATCAAGCAACTAATTATGAAAATACGTCATAAAAATGGAAACAAATGTATTAAAGTATAAAATGCTTCTGTCAAAAGATAACGTTAACGTAACTGTCAACCAAAGATTAGTTTTTGTTGGTGAAAAACAAGAGCTGTACTTTACCTGATACACTTGTATTTTAATTCACACCCGTTGAAATTTAAACACAGTATATTCTTAATTTAGCTTTTAGATTTATTTCAATATTTTACGTAATTTCAGTTTACCATCTACCCGTCTATTATTTATTGCAGAGTTGTAATTGACAAATGGCCTTACAGCTACTGGATACCTTCCCGTGGTTCGTAAAAATAGCCTCTTGAAGAAACATTTAACATTTTTCTCAAAGATTTATTTAGTCGATCGAAGTGAGATTCTATCAACCTCCAGTTCTGGTGGTCTAGTTTTTAATGATCTTAAACACGACAATTTTGTATTCATTTTTATGAAAACTTATTCAGTTCGAAGAGGAGGCATTTTTGTCAATAATAAAAAAGGTATGATAATGTAAAACATATTCTGTCATGCAAGCCTATAACAAACACAGAAACTCCGCTAGGAGGTTGAATGTAGTGAATACTTGACGATACATTCCTAATGATCGCCCATTGGACACCGGATCTCGGAAAAGTGTTGAACATTTTTTGACAAAGTTGATTGAATACTCCTTCTGTTCATAATATTTTTTAGGATTGAAATCCTAAGCGGAAATTATTCGATAAACTTCAAGCTAAACGTTAAGCAACTCTTCGGTTGTCAGAGCTCGTCAGAAATGTTATCAACCCATAGCTGTCGCACAATTCCTTAACTACTTCTTACCAGTTGGTACTCGATAAAACCTTATTTGTAGCAAATTGTGATTTAACGAAATGTAAGGCTTATTGGTGGAATACCTTCACAACCATCTACAGCAAAGCAACCGATATTCAGCGATGTATTGTGTATGTTCAACTATATTCGTTTGTCCTGTACAAGCAAAATTTGCAGTTTGCTTCAATACAGTTCTTTTGCTTCCTCATTACTGGATCGCAATTGCATCATTTATACAAAATCGGGTCTCGGTTCTTTTATGGCACTCAAATGGAAAAGTGTTTTTTTTAAGAATAAATATCTTTGGATGGTCTGCCCGTAAAATGAATTGAGCTTATTTGCAAATTTTGATTCATAGATGGACCTCAAGAATCCTTTCTCTAGGCAGCACTGAAAGAAACAAACAAAATGAACTGCAAACGCTGACGTTTCCTACAATTATTATCAGCTGACTGATTTCGAGAAAATTTTAAACTTTACCGGCAAAGCAACTCAGATTTGCTGTAATGTGGGAAAATTGAGGGAAGATAATTAGAGAGACCACCATTTTGAATTAAGAACGGTCGCATCAAATGTTATGATCTTTGAGGGTCTATTTCCAGTTTCTGTCTTAATACTTCGTACTTGTAGTGAGACTCTGAGTGGAAAAACCAGCTCTAAATGCATAATATAATTTTGCATGAATTATAAACTATATTATTATTTAATAGTAGACTAATCTGGAAGTAACTCTGTTCGCCGGTTAAAGATTCCGGTGAACAAACTCAATTCGGTTGGCGGACTTGGTGACTTATAAAAGGATTGACGACTCTGCCTACCTAATGGTAACTTTTATTTCGACCGAATTATGGCAGACGATACCTTCGAGTTATGATTGCAGAGTAGATAACGCTCACTCCAAACACAGGTTGCATCGTTTGGCGTCAGACTTATCAATCTTGAATGATAAACTTGTTAGTAAATACACACATCAATTTATCAAATTAGGGTTCAACCAAGTTACTTGTTAAAACACTTAGTTTCCTTTCAGTGGCATGAACGTTGTGTCACTTGTTGCCACTGAACACATTCCATAAACCATTGCAAATGACAACGGAAGAAAGATGTGCTTTATTTAAAAGTCTAGACTTTACTTGCTCCATAACAAGGACCGTGTAGTCTCTCCAAGGACCGCATGGAAACCACGAGGTTGTGTCAGCCAAAGCGTGACGAATGCACTTACCATAGTAGCTCTTTCGTTGAGAAGCATTATCATAGTTCTAATCTGGTACGTGAACTATGTTTAGTCAGTTTAGCGGGTCGTAGTTTACTGCACAGCCCGCTAATTTCAAATTTTCCTACATCTAGGCAGTTCGGAAAGCCGCAAAACTCTAGAACAGAAATCCCTCTCTCAAATCGGCACTCTCAAGCACACAGTATCCACGAACGCTTGTTATACAACTAACCTATTCTTATTTTTCTCGTCACTATGTTCCTACCAATAGCGTAGCCCCATTTTCTGCACATAATTACACACACAACCCACAATTCCCCCATTCGCTCTGACGTACTAAAGTTTATTGGCTAATATACAAGAGTATTTCCAAGTTTATTTTCTAATGGAATATTCTTAGTCCATTCCTCCTCTGTATCATATCTGAACGTTCACCAGTTTGGAAAACATATACAGGCATGCTTCTCAAAGTGTTGCAAGTCGTACACGTAATCAATTTTAAGCGTATGCAAATTTAGCACACTATACGGCGAATCAAAAATCACGTCTGAGGTCAGACGGATGCAACTCAAGATTTACCATGGAAATGAAAGGCGTTACCTTTTCGCCTGTCTCGTATACAGGCCTCTCAAGGCACAAACTCATCGTGATTTTAAAACTAAACATTTTTGTTTTGATTCACATCGCACGCGCAAAAACGGCTAGAAGAAGGAAACAGAAGTCTCACACAGCGACTAGTTATGGCTATCGGTTATATCCTGAGGAGAAGTTTAAATGCATTGTTATATTCTCTTTGGTGGGTGGTCTTGAAGTATTTTGATAAATTACATCCACTCAAGCGGCGATTTCATCTGGACCCTCGAGGTAACTTGGACAAAACAGTCTCAATTACACCTTATAAAAGTAATAAAAGGCTCTTTAAAAGAACTTGGTTTACATATGTGATATAGCTTACTGCAATTTACGAAAAGAAATGAAACGAAAAGAAATTCAAATGTGTAATTTGCAAAACGAGAAGGATGAATCGGTCAGTTCATCAAAAGTGTACATTGTATACGCAAACTAGCAAAGAATAACTCTTAGCGAATGTGTAAAATGAAAAATCTCCATGGTATAACTTGCGAAATCTTCATTTTTTATCCATAAGGAATGTGTAAAATGAAAAATCTTCATGGTATACTTTGCGAAACCTTCATTTTGTTAATAAATGAATTAATGCATCGGCAATCTGAGAGAAGAATTGCGCCACCAAGACGTCAAATTCAAGTCTTTGATTTGAAAAATTACATAGCACTTTAGCTGTGCCGTTTAAAGGGTGTTATGCATGACTGCTTCGAATGCGTGACATAAAACTTTCCTGACCGGACATACACTTGCAAAATGTCGTGACCAGAGGTATATGCAGCATGTTTCCAAATGAAATATCATGCTCGATGGGAAAAATGAAACTGACCCAAGCTCTTTGATATTCTTGAGTTTCAAGGATGTTTACGATTTGACTTGCAAGCCAAAACACTTTTTGGAAATGCTAATTGAGTCCTGTTATTCTTACCCAGACATCGGTGACAAAGGTTGGTGTAACCTTTTGACGAAGGGAAATTGAAACCCTAGAAAACTATGCCTCGAGTGAACTCATGCGAATTTTCCCTCGCTAATATCCCATCGAAACGACTTTGATGAAACAGTCGGAGGGATTCTCTTTTAGCAAAATAAAAAATTTCTGTTTCGTAAATTGCAAATTTTAATTTCGGAAATTTCGGATTTTCATTTTGTTTCGTTTCGTTTTTTTTTTTTGCAAGTTACAGAAGGCCCCTAATATTGTCGCCCCAAGTAAGATAGGAATGTCGTAGCGAATTGTACCCAAATTGTATTTGCCTCTGTTTTATTTTACGGGAATCCTCGAGTTGAAATCTTTGCGTTTTATTCATACCAAAATTTCCAAAAACTGATTTGGTTGAAACGGTTGTATTTATTATTGCAAATTCTGTTCTACGGTAGTCACAACACTGAATCCAACTTAGTTAACTGAGGCAGTCAGCCTACTAATTTTAATTACATGAGCCATCTAGATTTTGATTACTGACCCGCTTTAGACTAGTTATGGCTATCCACAATTCAACCGATAAAATATTGATAATCTGAAAATTGAATAAAAAATGGGGGGGGGGGGTAAGTATGTTAAAAACTTGGAGAAAATTGTGAGCTTTAAATGAAAATGGAAGGCCGAAACTGTTCATCAAAAACGTCGGGTTTCCAGAAAAAATGGGAGAATTGGAGTCTCCATAGGACAAAAACTGTCAGTGCTCACCTGTACAAAGTTGCCTCTATTAGCATAATGACTGCTAGACACGGCCCTTTGTGCTCTCCACTTTTGCTCTATTTTCTCATCTCAAGCTCTACGTTATGCAGACAGACTGAGCTTAACACCTATGGGAACATTGTAGGACGTCGTGGACTGGAGTTTTCTAGAGGCTTTGCGCGGTATATTCAAGAAAGAAGTGTTATTTCGATCTACTCTTCGCTTACCAGACATGCTTTTGGAGGTTTTTGCAATTCAGATGAGTTATGGATTAGCTTCGCCCGTGGAAATCTGCCCTGTGAACGGCCATCCTTTGTAAGGGTTCAAAATACCACTCCTGAGCCTTTTGTTTCTCTTTGGCGGTGCGGTCGCTCAACGTGCCGGTTCACTGGTCCGCGGCGAAAATATTTTAAACAAAGAATTTCATATTATCCTAACTCTTGTGCTGGTTTTAACTTTATGAAACTGTGTATTTCACTAAGTGGCGACATCCATCCATTACCAGGTCCAGATACCACTAGCAATAGGATTGCTGTTATTCATACACCGAATGCAAATATGGCGGACCACTCGGACGGCCCGGGACTAGTAGCGTGGAAGCGAGGCTAGTCAGTCCTCAGCGTGGTTTTTCCCTGTTTGTTTTGATCATCACGTTATGGCTGCGAGTGCTTTGACAGAGGACGATATTCCCGGCTCTTCACTAGCTGGAAGAGAACCTGCGAGTTTAAAAAACGAAGAACTTTGGTTCTGGTTAAGATGCCGTGGAGATTCATTGAAAGGCTTGAAAACAAAGGCGTTATTAGTGAAAAGGTGAGGCAAAATTTCGTGTCATTCGAACTTTGCAGACTCCGCACATGTTGAGTTTGCATCTGGCTTCGATGCTAAAATTATTCGAAACTTAAAGCTATCATTTTTTTTCTTGAAAAAAGTGTTGAAGAGTATATAAATTCTGGCCATGATCAGAAAATTGTCAATCCAGATCGGAATCGGATCTACACGAGAAGAAAAGAACACAACGAGGCGGCGAGCAAAGATGTTGATGCGAGTGTTTCCGGTGAATCACAACTGAAGTATCCATCGGATGGCTGGTCTATCGACCTCACCAAAATGCCTTTCTTCACTCGCGCAGAAATGAATAAACATATTTCAAAGTCGGGGAATCGACAGACTCGTCGCATCCCTGACTCATTTGGACACGTGAGCGCAAATTGTAATAGAATACAATTGACAAAGAATGCACAATCAACGGTGCATAAAAACCAAAACAAGCTCTTGGAAATAGCCCATCTTAACGCAGAGCTTCTCAAATGTAGACAACACTTCACTGAAACGAAGGAGTTAGCCTTGGAACGTGATTTTGATATTTTAACCATCTCGGAGACCTGGTTTAACTCTTCCGTGATCAACTGTGTTGTCGAAATCCCGGGATACAAGGTCTTTAGACTTGATCGCCTTGGAAAAGCAGGTGCCGGTGTATGTGCTTACGTAAAATCTGCTCTGAAGGTAAAAGTCCTAAAGGATCCCACGGAAATATCCGAATCCGGCCTACACCAGTTGTGGATTCAAGTTCAAAATAAGAATTTTCGTTCATTGCTGGTTTGTATTGTTTACAGACCCCCGGAAATTGGAACTGTATGCCTAGGGAATGAACTGCTCCCAAAGTACATCGAAGCGTTATCACGCAACAAGGACATTGTGCTAACAGACGACTTAAACTGTGACTTCTTTCAAACAATCCGAGGGGAGAAGCATTGCTGTCGTTTTGTGCAACTGTAAATGCGACACAGCTTATAGACAAGCCAACTCGCGTGATTGAGAACTCACGCTCCTTATTGGATGTCATCTTGGTCTCTGACCCTGTCTTTGTCAAGTCGAGCGGTGTTCTTGAAATAACTATAAGGGATCATTTTCTGGTTCATGCTGTTATTAACTTAAGATCACTCAAGCAAGCCCCAACCTACATCGTCACACGTAGTTTTCGGAATTATAAAGCCGATCAATTTGCAAATGACATCGCGCACATCCCATGGGATACTATGAACCTGATAGACGAATCCGTTGATAACAGACTCGATACATTTAATGACTTGCTGCTGGCGTGTCTGGACGACCATGCGCCGGTTAAAACAGTGAAAATACGACATAAACCAAACCCATTCCTCACGGAGGACATAAGGGATTTGATGAAGGCCAGAGACTACCTTAACAAAAGAGCGAGAAGGACTGGGACGAGGGAAGATTGGGAGGCTTTTTAAGGAGCTGCGAAATAGAGTTAAATTTGTTTTACGGAAGGCGGAACGAGAGCACTACAATCATCAAATCTGTGAAAATAAGAACAACAGTGGGGCAATGTGGAAAACTATTCGCAGTGCCCTCCCAAATAAATCAGGCCGCCCAAGCTTTACCAAGGACATAGATGCACTCGCTAATGAATTCAATCGCTTCCTTATATCTGTGGGACAGAAGGCCGCCGATGACTCCGCGGAGCTCGCTCGCCTTCACGGCTTACCAACTACTCCTGTTTATCTCGGTTCAACTCATTGTGATGAACTGTTTGACTTCAAAGCAATAACCAGTGAAGATGTGCGAAAAGTGATTATAGCTATGCCTTCTAATAAAGCTCCAGGCTATGACAGAATTCCAGTGTGAATCGATGGTGATCACGAGATTCCTAGTAACAATCGCCCTATTTCATTATTGCCTGTACTTTCTAAAGTGACCGAAAAGATCGCCCTGAATCAGTTCACTGATTATTTGACTCAACAAGGCAACCTCACCTGTCATCAAAGCGGAAACTGTAAATACCTTTCTAGTGAAACACTGAGTTTGCTTGTCACCGGTCATATATATAAAGCGATAGATAAAAAGGAGATCATGGCTATGGTCCTAATCGACTTGAGCAAGGCTTTTGACAGCATATGTCATAGAACTCTCCTCACCAAGCTGAAAGGGCTCGGTGCGTCAAATGAAGCGTCAAAGTGGTTTGAGAGCTATCTTACAAACCGAATGCAGTCAACACGACTTGGTACATCTCGCTCTAGTGAGTTAACTGTCACACATGGCGTACCACAGGAGTCCATTCTAGGACCTCTTATGTTCAGCCTTTACATGAACGATCTACCGTCCGTTGTTAAGTTTTTAAGCGTAGAGTCATATGTTGATGACACAAAGGTTTATCTTTCGTGTTCATCGAATAATATTGAATCCTGCCTTGCAAAAGTCTCGGAAGATCTCCGATTTATTGCCTCCTGGTTCTGTACGAATAAGTTGCTTATTAATCCAGACAAAACTAAACTTATTCTTTTTGGAACGAAACAGCTTTTAAGTGGGGTTCCTGATATCAGAGTCCCCTTTCTTGGGCAACACTAAATTCCTGTGTCCTCAGTCAAAGACCTGGGTATAATATTGGACTCGAACCTTACTTTTAATGAACACGTTAACACCATGACCTCGTCTCTTATTTCTACCCTATGCCAGATAAGCAGAGCTAGGCACTTGTTTCCAAATCAGTACTTACCACCATTCTGAATTGTCTAGTTTTTTGTAAACTCTTTTATTGCTCGACAGTTTGGTCTGGAACGTTTGCGCACAACATAAACAAATTGCAACTTGTACAAAACTTTGCCGCCCGTGTGTTGACAAACAGCAAGAAGTTTGATCACATCTCACCAGTGCTGCAGGCACTGTGTTGGCCTTCTATTAAGAACCAGTTATTAGTGCGTGATGTTACGATGCTATACAAAATAGTCAATGGCCTTGCACCACCATATTTAGAGTGTTACGTCAACAAAAGATCAGCTATCCACAGCTACAATACTAGATCTAGAGACAACTTAGTTGTACCCTTTTGTAGGACAGCCACAGCACAGAGGTCTTTTAGTTATGGAGCAATCACTGCCTGGAATTCTCCTATAAGTGAAGAAACGAAAAATAGCGCAACACTCAGTTTCTTAAGCGTGCAGTAAAGCGCGAAATATATGACAGTCCGTAGGAATCTTTTTTAGGTATAGAATTTTAAGAATATGTGAGTTATTTATTTGTATTTGTTTCTTTATCATGATATTATTGTAACTTTTATAGGTAGTTTTATTCGATTTCCAATTATTGTAAATTAAATCGGAAGAGCCACCGGGTGGAGATTTAATAAACTTACTTACTTACTTACTTACTTACTAGTCCCTTCAATATACCCAAATGCGATGTAGGACCATTTCTAGATTTCTGAGTACATGCAGGGCCGTAGCCAGACTTCAAGAAGAAGACGAGGCAAGTTTCGAGCGCAGAAGGCGCGAGCCACTAGGGGGTCTGGGGGCATGCCCCCCAGAGCATTCAGGCTCAGAAATTATCTTTTAAGCATTTTCCGTGGCATTTTTCCTCAGAAAAGTCAATCTAGGCCAAAATCAAGACGAGGCAATTGCCTCGTCTCGCCTCATACTAACTACGGCCCTGACATGTATTTTTATTTCATCAAATGTGATTTGTCATTTATATTTTTGTTTTCAAAAAGACTGATGTGACTGTGAATGTTTGAATGCATATACATCTAGCAAAAACCTTTAGAGATCTTATTTTTAAGTGGTACCAATTTTTCTTGGAAGAATTACAGTTTATAATTATAAGCTTGTCATTGGGTTGCTGACATCCAGTCTTCAAGTATCTGCATTACATTCTTTTACATACTTACATTCCTATATATCATGAAGAATAAAACTTCAGGCTTTAAAAGGTCTAATCCTAACCCTAACCTTTAAGTCTTAAGGGAGAATTATAGAGACAAGTCAGATATCTTTTCCTGAGCTTTATTTTTCTTTCAGACATTTACCCCTTATTTAGGAATTAAAAATGATATGCGAGGTTCCAAAATACATAGTGATTACTGAACTTTAACAAATCTTTTAAGTATTGATGAAAAAAATTACATATTACGATGCTGTGAGAGCTCAGCTCGAGCGTGGGAGTTTTATCTTTGTGTCAAATGTGGCATATTAACACTCCCTGTAGAGCTATCAGCAGCCCGGGTATCGAACGTAGCGAGCGGTCTTACTTCCACTCTTTTTCTACAACAAAGTATGTTCTTAACGGCAGTTCGGAACTGCTTACTTTGCAAAGCGTAAACAAACGGATTTATGCTGGAGTTCAACAGCACTAGCAACTCCGTCACAAGATAACCGATCGAGTAAAGTTTGGGGTTAGCTATGTAATAAATGATGACGTTTATCAACAAATTGGGAAACCAACAGAATGCGTAAATAATGTTCAGAGTGACAAGTATTTTTGTGACTCGCTTTCTTGAATTCAAACGAGCCAGTTGTGCTCCGTGCACAGCTTGTCTTTCGCTGTGCCACAGGTTGTGGACGATCTTACCATAAAATAACACCATAACACAAACTGGGATTACTCCCACAAACATCAACCATAAGTAGTTATAGCTAAGTCCTAATCGATTGTCTGGCCAGGAACTTCTGCAAAAGAACCCAGTCCCTGGGTCGTCATTAAATTTGCGAACAACAAATAAAGGCGCGTTGAAAAAAAAGGCAAATACCCAGCACGACGCAACAAGGACGCCAACCTTTTTCTTGGTGACTCTTTCTCTGCGGTGGTAAGGCAAGACAATTGCGTAGAACCTATGAAAAGTAAGGTTAATAAGAACAAAACACATCTTTGTGTGGAAAAAATAAAAAACTGACTTAGAATCAAATGTCCCCGAATTGGTTTCATAGACAGGGGTGTTAGAAGGGGAAGTGTTTCCGTAGCAATATTTTGTTTGGGCTGATATCCCACCTCGTATTCTAAAAAACATTGTGATAAGAAAGGAAAAGTAGGGGATTGGTCGCTAGGCCCAATCAGGGCCCAGTTCTCCGTATTCTTCCATATGTTGTCAAGTGGAATCCCTTAGTGTCCATACCCTTACCCTAAAATCTTTTGGAAGCAGCATATCATACAGTGTTAGATTACTAATTAATCGTCAATCGCAATATGCTATTAACCTTCTTTAGATCTGTAGGATTTTCCAACGCGTTCCCACAAGAGGAAGGATTCTTAATAGTTTGATATTCATAGGTTTTCAGTGCTGAAGAAATTTAATGAAAAGAAGTGACACTATCACATCCACGAAAGTTAATGTGACTTTCATGAAACTCATTTTTTACAATTTCAAGCTAAACTGAAAAAGGAAAGGACAGAAGAGGTTGTTAAGGGGACGGCTTGGATAGACATAGAATATGGATACACCTGTGTCAGTTTATTCCTTACAGTCACTTTCAGTTTCAGAGGAAAACCGTTTCTTACGGTAAGTCAATTTCTCAAGTTTTTCATACAGTTTCCAATCTAACTCTCAGGGTAAATCTCTTCCCGACAAAATACCACTTTTCCCCTTTTACGAAGTCGTTCACATTATCTCCACACCATCTGCTATGAAATTGCCTTCACCCGGATAATCTGATGATGTTAGCGCTAAGGCAGAAGCCTCGAAATACAGAACGTCGTTCGAAGATAAACCTGAAAAACCTGTAGGTGAGATGAATTGGGCCTGAAGCTGGACTCGTTGGGAGAGACTTAAAGAAAGCAGAGGTGAAGGTATTTCTTTTATGCTAAAGAATATTTTTTATTCAGTGTGAAGCATTGAAATGTAAGAAATGCTTAATAAAATGTGTCAAATTCATTAGAATTTTAGTACAAAGCATGAAAAACGGTTAAATCACCTCTCGAAAGCTATAGCTAAAAGTGTACATACGGAAGCCATCGACCCTACCCAGGAGAGGGTCTTTCCAGTGAGGAGCTTACACAGATAATCACCTGTCAAGCCTCCGGGATGATTGGCCGTATCAAAGAAAACTTGGTCCACGACCATAAAGAAGGCCACTGTTATGTCTGCCACAGCCAGGTTTCCTAACAAATAATTCACTGGAGTCCGCAAGTCTTTTTTAGTGCGTTTGATCACTATAATGACCAGAAGATTGCCAATTAAGTTTACTGGGAAAAAGATTCCCATTTCTAATGAGCGTACTATCTGGAGAGATGAAGCCATTTTGGAGTGCGGCCGGTACTGTGACCTCCAAACCCTTTGGTGTTGGAACCCTAAGAAAGTTACAAGATAAAACAAATGATAACAAATTATTCGTCAAGAGTAGTGATCGGCATTTCACGTTACATAAATGTTGTGTAGGTAATCTTCCTTATTACAAAAACTACTACAGCACTGCTAAATCAAAACCGAATTGTATTCAAGCCATATCTGAGATAAGCTTTAAAATATAAAAGAATCGACACTCGTTCACCGAACAAAACAGAAAGTTCAACTAAATAGGCTGAGTGTAACACGCACCCATCAAAAGGCTTGCAAAATATAGAGAGTTATCAATTTGGTGTTATTTCGTATTTTTGTTAAATTATGAATTCATATTTCCATCAGTACATTAAATTATTTTTTTTTTAGAGGGCACAGTAACGAATCCTGCAATCTGATTGGTTCTCAACCCGGTCAGTATTTTCCTATCTCTGCCCACGGGCCACGGTAACGCTTTCGTGAGTCGCCGAGTACATCCCAAATTTCGTTGCCATTTTTCATAAATATATCTCGTTTTTCCGGCTGGGCAATATTCTTAAGCAAACACGTCGGTCACCACCTCAAGCCGATAAATAACTTGTGAATCCTCTCTTTTCTCACTCTCAAATCACTGTGGTCGACAGAAAAATATTGGTTTCAGAAAGAATTTGTTTAAGCAATAGTGTCATTACGTTGGCTGACTAGCAGCCTAAAAACCGTCTGCAATTAATTTTAATCGTTCACAAAAAGTACCTAGAAAGTTAAAACGTGAGGTATTTGGTTACAGTTAAACTGAACGAACGAACTTCATTCGTTTAATATCTGAATTTTCTCAAACAATTTGTTCGTAGTGAAAGAGCGAGCAAAGTTTTAAATTCAGTTTTACAACAAATATACGCTCTCGGTGAGTCTTTCCGAGCCCGTTCAATTTAGACATTTGTACCGTAAATTGTAATGTGGAAACTGAAGGAATTTATTGAGAAAAGGCCGCATTAAATCCCCTTGTGTCTCATTGGAGTATGCCATCGAATTTAGTTTTTGTGGAAGAAAGACCAGATTTACACACGCCATTGCAGCAAACAAACGAGCAAACTCTCAACTTCAAAATATAAAATTTGAATTTACTCACAATTACTTTCCTCGCCGTTAACTTAGTGAACAGAGGTAAATCTTCGTACATGAATGAATCGTCGATGAGAGTGAATAATACTTTCCGTTAGATCATTGAATGTTTTTGAAGAAAATATTAGCATGTGTGACAGTCCTTGCTAAACTAGTTCCGTTGTTTTTCAAATGTTCTTGCGCTTTTTCTTTTCTTACGCGCTCTCTAATTGACAGAAGTCAGATTGTGACAGATACTTGTAAAAATAATGTTTCAAAGTTTGTTTGGAAACCTTTTAAATAACCTTTATCCTTACGCAAATGAAAATGTTTCGGTGAGGCATCTCTCTTTAATTTGCATCACCTCTATTTTAACTATCATTTACTCGCTCAAAAATTGTTCAGTTTATGGAAGATCTTGCCGTATTTACAGCCCTAAATCATTCGGCTTCTTTCGGAAAGAATTTCGTCAAGTTTACAAAAAATAAATATGTTATTTACCGGCTAAGGGTCGGTCCGTATGGTGAAAAACTGTGACCTCGGTCTTAAAAATGCTGCCCTCGGCCTACGGCCTCGGGCAGTATTTTCAAGACCTCGATCACAGTTTTTCACCATACGGACCTCCCAGCCGGCAAATAACATATATATATTGCATAGAATTTGATTCAAAGTCTTGTTCAAATCGGCTCTTTTAACTGGCTTCAAGTGGGCATGACTCTAAGGCAAAAAAAATGAACAAACCAGATAAAATAGTATAGATTGGTTGTTCGTCAGTGGCTTATCGAGACATTTACCTGCACACTGATGCAATACAAAGCCTATGATTTCCCTTTAATTTTACTTTCCTATGTAGAAATCCGAATTGCTCATTGAAAACGTGCACATAAAAGTAGCCGACTCGTGATGAAACGACGCTGCAAAGTCTTTTGTATTCTTCTTTTTAGAGGGTCTCAGTTCACCGCTAGAGTTATTTAATCTAGTGGATGTTTATACTGATGTGTCGCTGGCGACAACTTGACATTTTTTACCAGCTGAATTGATATATGTGACAAAGAACTCAAATATTTTATATAAAAAATTTGGCAGGAGTAACATGTAGCAAATTTGTGATAAATGCAGCGGGAAAGGGCAGGGCATTGTTGGGCATGTGTCACTAATTTGCATTTAATATGTAATATAACTCTTTCAAAAAGTGTTTGAACAAGAGGCAGATGATTCTTAAGGTGGCTGGAAACAGTTCTTTTTTTTTTGGCGTATTAAATAGGCAAAAAGAAAAAAAGGACCAAAACAACTTTAGGTAGGCTCAGCGGATAACCATCAAATTTTACCCTGAAGTAAAGATAATAACGCTTCATCAATATTGGTTGTAGAAGTAGTGCCATAAACGTTGCCATAGCAACACAAAAGAGCTTATGAAGAAAGGCCAACAAACAGACAAATGTTTAATTTTCTCGAAAATTCCTCGGTAAATTGTGTTTAAATTTTGCATACAGTCTTAGAGTTATGCATTCTACCTGAGAGCCAACTTAAATAAAATTCTGTTAGAAATTTTAGTGAAAACCCCCGCGTTTTGGAATTCATTCTTAACTTTTTTTTCAGTTGACAGAATTTTTCAAAAATCGCTTTCAAGGCATTGCGGACGGAGCGAAGACAAAATGCCAAAAATGAAAAAAATTTACTGAGCGAAAGTGGAAATAATGCCGCCGGAAGTTTCAAATTTCTGAACATTTTAACACTATAAGGTAAGCAATTGTGCATGCTTTCAAGCTGTATACGAGAAAGAATACGCAAGACGCCCAAGACATTCTGTTTGTTTATTTCGCTTTGTCAGTTATGCTGTACCGAGAGTACAACTTTATTTTGGGTAGAAACTGTTACCTTTGGGATGAATGGTGTTTGTTAATCGCTACTGTGTCATTTGCCTTCGAAATGATGAATAATTTTGGCTAAAGTCGCCAATTATTTTGTTCCTCGTGGCGTGGATCGATTAGCTCCTGCTGGCGCCCGTCTCAAAACTGCCACTAATGCTTCTTTTCCACCGCCTGAGTATGAATGGTGAAGATCCTGTTACGAAAGGCCGCTTTCGGCAAGTTTTTGAATTAGGCTTTGCCTTATGAGCCCGTTGCCACTTTGTGAGAAGAACTTATCCATGAACTTTTGCACACGTACGAAACGTTCGTTCAATTACACTATTTCGTCGAGAAGGAGGCCGGCTTTAGATTGATGTTGATTACGATATCTTCATCTGTCAACTTCAGCGGGAATTCAAAAAGTACGCGTCTGAGAGCACGCACACCTTCCAAAGCATAGTGTGCTTGAAAATATTCGTCAAAAAGTGTCTTAAAGACAGATGGAAGATTGCTTTTGCGCGCTTTTCCTCCAAGATTGAGCGACGTGTGTCTATTTTTGGTGAGTGTTTTGAGGAGGTGAAGGCTGTATACGAAGGAAAAATTCATCGATGAAAGCATTTGTTTGAAATCCAGCCCAGCACATCGTAATAGCGTGGGAGTGTCAAAAACAGAGGAATTGTGACCGATCAAGACAGTGTGACGAGTTGTGCTACTTGGGCCAACGCTGGAGAGGAAATTTAGGAAATTTACAAGGCATTCACTTAGAGGTAATGATTTCACAAGAGTGTTTTATTTGAACAATATTCTCTGACCATTTGTGATTTTGCTGTTTACTCGAGATGCATAATTCCGGGGTAGTTACGAAAACAAGGAATGACCTAAAATGACCTAAAATGACCTAAAATGACCTAAAATGACCTAAAATGATTTAAAACGACCTTAAATGACCTTAAGTGGCCTAACATGACCTTGAGTGATTTCTAAAATGTCCTAAAATGCCCTAGAATGATTTGGATTGGACCGGAGCAGATGGGATCGGATCACGGATCGGATAACGGACTTGGTCAGGGATAGGATCACGGACTGAATCACGGATCAGATCACCGATCATGGATCGGATCATGCAAAATAAAATTAGGAATTTTGCACGACAAGCCAAAATAAAGTCTACGTGACAAAATAGATCGTAGGCCTCTCTGTGAATTTTTTTTTTGCTCAAAAAACTCAATGTAGTCACTTTCATGGCTGTGTGGACGAAGGTAAGCTAGAGGTATGTATCATTTCATTAGTCAGTTAAGAAAAACACGACACACTCCACAATCGCTTCTTAGGGTCCTTGAGCTTCTTCCATTGCTAGCGCGTTAGGCATGTTGGAAGCCATAGTTCGCAAACTGATCGACCTAAGTGTTCCACATTGCAAGGTCAAAGTCTCGGGCGCAATTTGAGACGCGTGACCTCCTACTGATCCCTACGATATTCAACCAACGAGAAGTTATTTTAGTGACATTTGGTTTGTCACGAACTCCTCTCAATAACATTTGCGTTTTGCGGCTGTTCGAGATCAGGAGAGCCGCTCAGATCGAAGAAAAACCGAAAAAAAATTGGAAAAACCCGTTTGAATTTTTGACGGAAACCGAAAACCAAATCAGTGCTAGACCACGTAAAATCTGCTAACCGAAAGGAACGATCCGATCCGATCCGGTCCGATTAGGTAATTTTAGAAACCACTCAAGGTCACTTTGGGTCATTTTAGGTCGTTTCGGAAATCACTCAAGGTCATTTTAAGTCATGTTAGGTCGTCTTAGGTCATTCCTGGTTTAATAACTACCATAGAGGCTGATATTGCGCGTTGGTAATATATAGTTATTGTAGATTTTTCCTCCTTTTGTAATTGCATTTATTTGACAAATTTCTGCATCTTTACCTGGGGAAGTTGTCTTTGTGTCGAATAAGACAAATTGATATTTAGCTGCGTTGTTTAAACAAACTTTAGGTTGTGCTGGGCGTTTTTGAATGGTTGTACCATCCTTTCGTATTCCGAAAACCTGGGTTTTAGCGAAGACAAAGCTGACTGAAGTAATTACATAATGGAATCATTTGCTGTTATGTCCAAATTTAGACCAACACTAGTTTATGCGGTGCCTTCTCTAGCCTCACCTCTGCTGTTTGCACTCAATTTACCACGATGTAGTTGTGATCGTCGTTTCTTGAATAAGGTTAGTGAAAACGTGCACATAAAAGTAACCAACTCGTGATGAAGCGACACCCCAGAGTAGTTTGTATGCTTCTTTTAAGAAGGTCTCAATTCACCGCCAGAGTTTTTTTATCTAATATCTTTTATCTAATGTTTATACGGATGTGTCGCTGGCGACAACTTGACATTTTTTATCAGCTGAATTGATATATGTGACAAAGAGCTCAAATATTTTATATTAAAAATTTAGCAAGAGTTCCATGTAGCAAATTTGTGATAAATGTTTTATCTAATAGATGTTTATACTGATGTGTCGCTGGCGACAACTTGACATTTTTTATCAGCTGAATTAATATATGTGACAAAGAGCTCAAATATTTTATGTTAAAAATTGATTAAGAGAGACGTAGCAAATGTGTGATAAATGTAGTGACAAAAGGCAGGGCATTGTAGGGCATGTGTCACTAATTTGCATCTAATATGTAATATCGCTCTTTCAAAAAGTGTTTGAACAGGAGGCAGGTGATTCTGAAATACCACATATCAAATTTTCATGGCTTTATTTCTCCTATATTGGTTTTTGAGCTCGTAGGTCCCCTATCGACAAATGCGAGAACAAGCGATATTATAAAGCTCAAGGGAAATCTTTAAAAAAAATTCGGCGTTAAGGTTTAATCCGGTTAGGACTCACAATACATCCGTTGATAATCTCACTCTCCTTTTCCAGAATCGTTGTAACTTGAAAAAACCACTCTGCACACTGACAGACTCTTTCATAGCCAGGGGGCTCGACTTTAAGTGAATCTGACGCATATGTACTCGTGCTGGTTCTACATGCAGACTGAAGGATATTACTTCACTTTAATCAATTTTGAAAGGGATATCGGAGCCGTGATTATGGATGGTAACCTCAGCAAGTGCAACTGACATGATTTCAGTTTTACTTTAATTTGAAATACATGGTAACTCAAAACGATTACTTTTCCTGAAATCGTCTCTCATGTAATTATGTATAATTAAATATTGTCACAAAAAAGCGAACTAAATATGGAAACGAGCGAGGAAGATTCATTTTGTATTCGTCGGCTGATCGATCACCAATTATGACAAATTTTTAGGATGAAACACTTTTTACAAGTAAGCTATATTTATAGAAACAAACGTTATGGAGGTGAACATATCAATTAAATTTGCGTTTAACGGATAGCTAAAATTCCTACTATTTCGAAATCACACCAATATCCTCTAAAGTAATTTTCACCCGTATTAATAAAGAGAAAATTTGACCAAATCGTCCCAAATATTAAATCAAAATATGATTAATCGGCTTTTCAGATCGTGCTTTTTTGCATTTGTGAAATTGTTTGCCATTAAGTATTTGTCGTGATTTCTTAGCTTTGATTGGATAAGGTCATTTTTCATTTCTTTGCAAAAAAGAACAGGAAACTGTCATTGTTGCTGTATTTACTTTAATTACAATATGTGCTTGTCTAATACATCGAAAATCCACTTTAAAAATAGCAATCATGGCATGTTGGTGTTCAATTTAATCGTAGAACGTGATTATTCAATTCCAGCTGTTCTTCGCAAGAGAGCCGGTAAAATAGCGCTCTCGAAAACTAAGACACAATTCCATTCGCCTGGTAAGTCGGCGGTACCTCACATTTCCTCACATTTTCCTTCTATAGAGAGGAATCAAATGTAAATAACTGATCGAATCTATAAGATGCATATATAGCGAAATTGAGAATATCATAACAACCTCCTTTCGATCTTCCTTTATCTACAATGGAAACGACCTTCAAAGTACTATTCACTATTGCTATCGCTTCAAATCTTGTTGGAAACATATCGGTCATCTTCGTGATTTTATTACATAGGAGAATGCAGACTCCAATGAACTGTTTGTTGGCCAACTTAGCCCTGGCTGACTCAATGGTCGGTCTTTTCTTGATCCCAAGAACACTTCTTAATGATTTATATACGCATCCCAGTGGTTGGGTGGGAGATTTGTTATGTAAGATGTTGACGCATGCATGTTTCACATATCTGGCTGCTGTGGCTTCAATGCTGACACTGATGTTTATTGCATGGGAAAGATACTACGCCGTGATTTATCCCCATAGCTCAAAGGGCAGAATAAATACAAAGAAACTCCGTCTTTTAATCGCTTTGAGTTGGATTATTGCGTGTGGTTATGCTTCCATTGAGTTCTGGATCATTAAGTTTGACGAAAATAAGAACTCGTGCATTTACGACTGGTCAGAAACGTTGTGGAAGATTGATGTGTTCGTCTGGTGTATCGTCCTGAGCTTGGTACCACTTGTAATCCAGGTGGGATTGTATGTAAGAGTGGTGCATCGCCTATGGGGAAAAAAAGCTCAAGTCAATGAAATCTCTCAGCGCTCACTGATGATACAGAGGAAAAAATTAACGAAAACTATCATTCTCATATCTTTTATTAACATCATTAGTAGGCTTCCAATTGATTTCCACTACTTTTTGTCTACGTTTGCTAGCGAGACCTTCACTACAGCAGAATGGTGGGTACCTATATCTTTCTCGGTCAGCCATTTAATGCTCGTGCTTAACTCTGCTGTTAATCCAGTCATATATGCTGCTCAGGATCGTAAATTCAGACAACACACAGTGCGCTTATGGATGAACAGATGTGGCCGAGGTAGAAGGGTGATGGACACCACGAGTGCTCTAGAGTTTACGAAACCGTCAGCCCGTTAACTAACGTGTTTGGACAGGAAGATAAGATTTTCAAATATGTTCATTCAAATTTAAAGGAAGAGTGTTTTAATTGAAGGGTGATAGACACAGCAAGCGCTTTGGAATCAGCGCAACCCATCTGCCCGGTAACTGACGTGTTTAAACAGGAAGATGAAATTGTAAAATAGGATCTAAAAAATTTCTCCACGGTTATGTAAGATGCTAGTAGCATATCTCACCTAATGACCTGAGTAACCCGAAAATTCATTCCTCTGATTATTTTTGCCGCGAATTCATAGTTCCAAGAACCTCTTACCCATCAATGCCCCATATTCACCAGATCCCAAAAGAGGTCACCAACCGAGGGCTTGGCTAGCTGTTGGTGTACATCATTTTAAATGTGAATTGCTTTAATTGAACAGAAAAGTCACGTTGTCTTTTTTCATTTTTTGGCCTTTTCCATATAGACGCACATATTTTTTATTTGTTACCGGAACTTAGATAAACTTCATACGATCATCTTTCTCTTCAGAGTCTGGAAATAAATAGAGAACTAATAAATAGCAGGCGCAGACCTTTTTAGTGTTTAAGGTAACAACCTCATTTGCTCACTGTTCGGACAAATTATTCAATTTTTTTAAGGGTTGGTATAACGTTTTTGATGGAACACTTCGGATTGGTATTTTTTCGAAAATTAATCTCGTACTCAAGAAGCCGTTTATTTTACAACTGGCTATATGTCAAATAGTCCTGATTTGGTCCGAAGTAAGCGCTTCGTTTCACTGCTTGATCTGCAGATCAAAGTGTGTTCATTCAGTTAATGCGCGCGATCAAAAAACGTAAGTTTTTTCGGTGCATACTTTCGATGATGAATAACTACATTTAAAGACGTACAAAACCATCAATTTGTGAAGTTACAGGCTAAGAAAGCCAGCAAAAACCAAAGATGAAATCTATAGTGCTGCAGTTTTTGTTGGGCACTACCTTAACGTAAACATTCTCATGTTTTAGTGTTCACATTTTGCGACTTAAAAAAATCAATGAGAGGTTTCTAATGGTCAATCAGTTAAAAATAACTTAAATGGTAATGAAGATTGTGTAAAGTCAGGGTCCGCAAAAAAAGATAACAAAAACACACGAGCCAGAAACTTGTTGCGATTTTGAACCATTCCCCTCTCCTAACAGTGAAAAAGACGCGTGCGTGTGTTATATCTTCACCTTAAATATTACTTGGGCTGAATCCAGTTTCATATTTCATTAATGACCGCTTAATTAATAATTTTTTCTTCACTTTAACGTAAGAATCAACTCAAGAGTCAATCATCTACATCACTTTGCGTAAGCTACCATGACAACATTATCTCCTCTTAGAAACAGCTGGTTAATATGACGATGTTTAAACACCAAACACTTGTTACGACCAATCATAACCGTTTTTAGCTGAGGGCTGTGTAGTCCATCGGTGCTTTTCTGGGAATTATCTGTATATCCGCTCTTAATGTCATTCTCGCCACGCTTCAAGTTAAACAGGGGAATCTCAAATTTTGAAGCCTCCATTGGAAGTTTTGACCGACCGTTCTCTTCCGGTTCACGACGCAGTTTCTTGGCATGGTGTAGTTCCGTATCATTACTAGTTCTCCGCTTCCTGGTACTTCCCGTCTCACCACGTTCAAGTTGAACTTTAGTTTTAGAGGTAAAATTCGCAACAACGTTTTTAGTAATCTTTCTGGACGCCTTTCGTGGAGAAACCTTAACTGTGGTCTTAGCCTGTTTTAATTCCCCCTTTCTATTGTCGTTCCGCTGTTTTACCGCATTAGCTATCATTCGTTTTGATTCGTCTCTCACTTTAAGATTACTCGCAGACTTACTTTGCTCTTTGGGATGTGAACTTAAGACACGTGAGCTTGCCATCTTACGACCGTGTGTATCACTGTCACTATTGTAATTAGCATGAGTCGAGACAACGGCTTTTGTCTCACTCTCCAAAGGACGCCCTAAGCTTCTCTCGTCGGATGAGTCCGATAAGTGATTAACTACGTCGTTGTTTCGATGAGCACGCTTCCCAGTTGAGTTCCTACTCTTCGGATCTTCCATCCTAACATGTTTAGGTAAACTTTTGGAGTCTGATACTTGGGAACATGCTTTAGTTTTCATTTTCTGCTCAGTTTCAGAATCTTTCGCTAGTTTCTTGTCTTCTTTGATGCAACTGTTCTTCAATATCGGCGAGCCACGAGTGACTGTCGATTCCTTTGCCCTAACTTTTGGTTTATGACTTTTAAAACTGCGTGAATTCCCTCCGTTTTCCTTAAATTTTGACTCGGGTGAAGAATTTGGAGCAGTTTTACTCGACTTAAGCTGGGAGTTGTGAGAACGACCCTCAGTTTTGCGTCTTGAGTTTGTGTGTCTAACTTTGTTCTTTGTTCTATCATCATCGTCCTGTAGAGAAATGCTTTTTCTTTCTTTATTTATTTCCTTCTTTCCTCTTACATGGTTCCTTTGTCCATTACTCACTGGGTTACAACCAGCGGAAGACCCACTTCTTCTTAAATGCTTTCCTGTTTGTCTCCTCTTTGTCTGAGAAGACCCACTCAATGTAACTTCCTTTTTGCTCGTTTGATTTACAGCTTTAAAGCCATCTTGTTTAACTTTTTCCAGATTTCCCTGATTTTCAGCCGATTGTGTTCCACGGAGACGGTCATGAGTGCCACTATCAGGAGAGCCACAGCCTAAAATTGATCGCTTTTTTCTTATTTGACCTAACTTTGTCCTCAAATCTGAGTTTTTAGTGGAAGACAAAGAGGCTCCTCCATCACATCCTGAATTTCCAGGTTTTCTGGACTTTTCTTTAGATGATTTCTGGCGCAATTCAGTTGACGACTGGCGCCTTGTTGAGCACAAGTCTTTTTTTGTTCTTCTCAATTCACATTCGCCTTCACTCACTTTACTTTTGCAACGAGCTGTTTTTTGGGTTCCCTGTGAAGAGGCATCAAGAGCAACCTCTAGATCGGAATCAGACGAAGAAAGTTCACCTTCTTCTCTACCTTTTTCACTCTGCCTTTGAGTCTCTGAAGCGCCTTCTTCCTCGGAAGTAATTTCACCTTCTTCCTTATCATCACCCTGAACCTCCTTAGATTTATTCGTCTCTTTTGGGATAGAAACTCCTTTTTCCTCTTTCCTTTGTTCATCGGCAACAGGCTTTGCCCCACATTGCAAAGACGGAACTTTGCCCCTGTACGTCAGATGGTCAATCTTCCGATACTCTGAAGTGGCGTTAACGACAGTTCCTGCTTCCCTGTCTATCTTGTCCTCTTCGGTACTAGCCATATCACAAGTAGCGGGAGAAATTAAGTCCCCTTTACTATTCTTGGTAGAGGATCTACATTTGCAAAGATTTTCTGGTGATTCTGGGAATTCATCTTCTTCAGCTTTGTAAAAGGGTTCTAGCTGGGTGACTTTTTCCATCGCATTCTGGAGGATACTGTCAGTTTCGCTTGCACTGTTTGAATTAGTCCTGTAGATACTTCCTTTTAGCTGGAAGTCTCGCACAGAGCAGATAGGAGAGGGAGAAGAAGACGAGAATGCTTTTATATCCTTAGTTGTTTCGGTAGTTGTGGTGACACAAACGGATTGACTTGTGAATGATGTGTGGTTAACTTGACAATCTCTTCCACAAATAGCCTGTGAAGTCGTCTCTGGTATTTCTTCATTTGCTGAAAAAACACGAGTTGACCTTAATGCACTGTTATTTTCTGTTCTTTCAGACTTTTCTAATGCTACATCCACCGCGGACCGTTCGTTCTCAGTGAAGATAACCGCAGGATTTCCTTTTTCGATTTTTTTACCTTTGGCCTTATCTAGAGAATCCAGAGAATCCAGTTCTAAGCTTCCACCAGTTTCTGTTCGGGTTGAAGTCTGCCTGGTAAGATCTGTCCGGGCATCACGACTTACGCTTTCCAAGTCTGTAATTTCGCTTTCCAAGTGAATTAAACTCTGAAAAGCATGTGTGATATTTCTTCTTTGGAAATTCTCGTCTGTGAAAACATATTTCTCTTGGACGAGCACTGCATCTTCAGTGTTCCCTTTTTCAGCAGTTGTTTCAACTGCCCCAGAGATTTCGTCTACCGATGACAAACCTAGTTGATGTTCAATCACACAAGGTAAAATATCTACAGTTCCCTCAGTGCTAACTGGACCAACAAAATCATCAACTCTCTTTAAGGAGAGTGGCACACACTCGATAGACTCCGGTCGTTTCTCTTCCCTCTTTGCACTTTCCTCTGATTCAAAGCACTTCAAGAGTGTCAAAGGAGAATTTGTTTCACCCACAACTCGTTCACTTTCTTCCTTGTCATGTTTTACATTATTTTCCTGATTAAGTGAAATGGTTTCATTATCTACCAGGCGAATGTCACGTGCAGTAAAAGGAACTGATGTTTCACTACAGTAAGCTGCTTCGAGACTTCCGCAAAGCTCCAAATTTAATGCTTCAGCTGATGTGTTTTGGTTCTTTTCCTCCAAATTATTTAAGTCTCTAGCATGAACATCGTAAGGATTGGTTTTCCCTTGCGAAATATTAGATCCGTTAGTGCTTTCAGTCCTCTCAATTCGTTCCTCTCCGTCGGTACAATACAAAAGGCAGTCCTCCTTTACTGTCCCCCGACTTACTTCTATTATGAATTCAGGATGGCGAGTCTGTGTGAGTTCTTCCGCGCTACCAATCTGAACGTTCTTTCTGTTACCATTGTCACAGACACTAACACGAGACAAATTTCTCGTCGGGAATTTTACCATTCGAAAATCAGAAGTCCTCTTTGACACTGGATCATCGATTCCTTTAGAATCTTTTGTATCTTCAGATTCTCTACTAACAGAATGTTCATCTTCAGTTCTGAGAGGAGATTGGTGAGCATGGTCAACACGATGAAAAAAAGGAGCTTGTAAAGCTATACTCAGGGCTTTTGCTGAAGGTGACGAGGAATCTTCATAACCGTCTTTAGAATTACCGTAACTAGAATGACCTGTATTGCTATAGTCTCCAAAGATGGATTCATTAGAATTGGAGGAAGGTAACCGAGGCTTAATATGTGTACAAGGCAGGACAGTCTTCGTGTCAACCTGATTATCACTAACAAACACTTCATTGGCAGCATCGCCAATAGTGTTCATGGTAACTACTTCTTCCAGCTCACGTGACGGCATTAAAGAGGAATTGCTGTCAGCGGATTCACTTTTCCTCGTTTCTTTTGCTTCTTCATTTTCAAGTAGCGAAGCTATCCTTTTCTTCTTTTTCTTCTTTTTTGTTGTTTCGGGAGACATTTGCCGTTCGACACTATCCTCTAGGGTGTACACCTCATCCACATCGAATAAAGCCTGTAATTAAAGAATAAAAATGTTTCGTTCCAAAGTTACATTTTTTCACAAAACTTACAAATTCATCAAGTGAAATCTTCAAGCAACTGAAGATACCAGGAGAAAGACAAAATTTATCTGAAACCCGTCGAGCGATTCGCACTGCAAACAAATGGAAAGTACTATCAAAAAGTGAGTGGTTAATCTTGATCATGGTGAAATACAATAAAAATTGTAAAAGTGGGTTATTTTCTTACTGGGATCACTTCCGATGTGGCTCGCAAATTTTTAACTGCATTCTAGTAGTCTTATTTAGACGCTGAGGTCGTCTGCCTATGCGTCACCTTATATCAAGCTAGCTTGGAAATAAGTAACAGTTGACTCCCAAAAACTCCAACCTCGTGCTAAGTCGAACTAACCTGTTTTCCCTCGCATACAAAAACGGTATCTTTCCCGCAGTAACTCGGAACCAACCCCTCCCCCCGGCCCCCGATAACTCAGACTTCCTTCCTTCGAAACTATTGCTGTCACCCTTAAGATCAATTTCTATATAGTTTTACTCTAGACAACTCGAGCCATGTTTGTTTCTAATTCGAAGGTCGACCTCAAACTGCAGGGAGAAAACTTTTTGTTTAGTATTGTTTTCGTCTTTCACGAAATCGTCGCTTGAAGCACGAGACTTTTCCTTCATCGGGTTCAACCGTACTTGTATCATCCATTTTTAGTTCACTATCAGAGTACGATATTTCACGACTCCCGGTGGAGCTTGCTGAAGACAGAAATTAATCACTATCCAACATTATTGCTGACAACAACAAAAAATTCAAAAGATGTACAAGATTTGAAGGCGTGTACAAATTGTAATCATAGTTTTCTACGTGACCACGCGCTAACTCGTTCCCAGTCTTAATTTCGCTTCATATGTGCTTAAATCCTGTCTGATATTGTTGGATGTCATAAACGGAGCAGCTAAATGAACGAATTTTGTCAGATACAATGTCAAAGTATACAGGCCTTGGCAATACCCCACAAGAATTTCACTACAGTGCTCCCCACCCGTCCCCCCCCCCCCTCATCCATTCCCCACCCTCCATCCCCCTCATCTCTACTTTTTCTTTGTTCCAGTAATTTTATTCATCCAGTTCCCGTTATTGATAACTGGCACTATTTTAACATTCCTATCAGGAGGAGTACATTTTATGCTGCTATTTTACTCACAAGATTCATGTGTTTGTCAAAAGCAATAAGGTATCCAGCCAAGACACTGCGCAGTCCTTTGTATCTCCTTGTCCAAACTTTTATTTTGCGCCTCTCAGTAAGACAAGTGTGAAGTATTCTGAAAGGTCCTTGACTAAGATCTGTGTGAGCAGAAAATAAATTTTAATATGCTGTTTTCATAATAGAAAATGTTAATAGTAAATTTAATTAAACATGATTGCAAGGATATCTACCATAGATGATCTAATCACTTTTGAATTACTTTTTAACCCTTTAAGCCCTAAAAGCCCGATTAAACAGTTTCAACATTTGACCAACATTTGTTCAACAAAAGTTGAACGGACGTTGGGCAAATGTCGAAATCGTCCAAAAAGGCCATTCAACATTTTCAAGAACAAAGGAAAAATTGGATCGATGTTGAATGAAAGTTTAAACCAATTTAAACTTGATTCAACACCCTTTCAACAAGCTTTCAACAACTTTTATGTTTTCAACAATGTTGGATGACCTGTTTAAACCCACCAAACATTTGGTTCAACAAAGTGTTGAATGCAAGTTGAAGCAAATGTTGAAACCGTTTAAATGGGCCTTAAGAGTAACTTCAATGAAAATTTACCTTACAGCATCACTGCTGAATCAAATATCAAGGTCATGATAATAAGGAAAATCATTGCAAAATGAAGAAGCTCTTGATTGTCAAATTCTCCTGATCAGCACTAAAGGACATTTATGAGGAGCATTATGGAGAATATACATATTAATGTAAGGGTAAATGGATTTTGAATTCTCCTTCGGTAAATTTAAGAAATTTGAAAAAAAGCAAGAATAATTGTTTTGATAATTTTTTAAGTGTAAATAAATATATATACAGTGTTAAAGAAAAAATAAACAGAGCACATACACCCTACAGAATTTAACTTGGGTAAATTGGAACTTATAATGCATAAATTCAATATTATGCCCATGCAAGAAAAGAACTTGGTACAAATGACACTGCTGAAGTGGTTAGAGTTTCAGATTAACATGCATGTTCAAGTTTACTATTCCATTGTTAATATTACTTTTAGCAATTTTTAAGAATGGTGCCATGTACCCACATGCTATACAGCAATCATAAATTTTTTACGCACACTTTACATGAATGCCTAGTGCCCTGATACAAACACAGATGTGATGCGATGCCATGTCAGTCTACCCCAAGAGAAATACACTGTACCCCTGCCCCATGCCTACAAACACTATATGGTCATGAACACCCCAGACAAGCAGAGAAAATTATCGCATGCTTGGTGATCAATGCTTGACTGATTTAATAGAGGGACTTGCATCATTTCAGATGCATCAGATCAATATGTTTGATTATCCTTAAGCTGACCTATGGACATTTTATCTCATTAGTCTAAAGTTTGAACATTTTGTGGATTGGCACTGTAGTAGTGAAAAATTTAAGATATTTAGCCAGTGGGGAATACATTTCTACAGTGACTAGCACTACTCTCAAACTCAAGATAATCCTAAAGAAGAGACTTGAAACCTATGAAGATTTTCTAGCTTTTGCCATGAACTGGACATGATACACTCTGTAGGTAATAAAATATAACTAATTTTTTCCCACATTATCACATTCAATAGGGAAATTCAAAACTTGGTAAAAACATCAGTAACATATTCTGAAGCTTTTAGCACATGTCGTCTACATTGATTGTGAACAACCTCTTCGCAAATAGAATCTATTTCTTGAATTGATGACATGCACAACTCCTATAAGTTCAGCCTCAGTTCAGTATCATCATGGTTAATGGGAAGACAACAGTTTGAACAAGTATGAAGTTATTTCTAGGTCGCTCAATTCAGACGTTCACCATAGTTTAGAACACTCTGCCAAATGTAACTATGAGTTGTTAAATAAACCCACATAATAATTATACATTCATTATTGCCTTGGAGTTGACTCCTGGGAGTCCGCGCACAGAACATTAGTAACTTCTCCATCCTCAAGCAAAATTGTTCCACCAATCTACCACTGTTCCACACAGCAGAAAAATCAGAATAAAAAACCAGCCTTGTTGACCCTACCTTCCATTTTTTGTATCACATCCACTCGTTTCTTCTTTCGTTGTTGTGCTTTATATGTTTCCTCGGCCAGCATAAATTCGTGCAGTTTTGCGTCTTCCACTCGTCCACCAATCTTTATCTCAGTTTTTCTGTTCTTAGCGATAAATGCTTTTGATTCCGCAATAGCCTTAAGTCTTTCTTGCAGACCTTCCTTCTCAGCTGGTTTGTACTCCGGTTTAAGATTTTTCGTTCTAGAGGCAGTCTGTGATGCTAAAGATTTCACACTTTTCGCTCTATTCTTCCTTGAGACTGTAGTTGTCTTCGTCTTTCCTTCCTTGATTGCAATCGCATATTCGACCAAATTATTGAATACTTTTATGTTAGGGACGGGTGGTTGAAGGTCTTTGGTGTACAGAGCTTTAAATGGATCGAACTTTGAGGATAAAAAATCCAATTCATCATTCACCTCCCTTCGGGTAGTTTTGGCCGCCATCTTAAATTGTAGTGGTTACTAAGCTTTCACCTGTACTCGTCTCCAGTAATACGCGTCCTAGAGGTAGGAACAAAGAAGACTCCTACAAAGCATAACTTTATATATTTTGATAGCTTCTTCCAGACCATCTGTTCGAATGATTTATTTGGCTTATAGAACATCATAGATCTTATAAGATGACCCGTAGGCGGTTCGGCACCCTAGTTCCGACTTTGAAATTGATCATCTTGACTCCTGACTTTAAAATTAATCATTTTACTTCAAAAGTTTATCATCTCGAGTCCAAATCTACTCATTAATACAGGGTGAATAACCAGTTGAAAGCTGAGTTTTAGGACGACTTTAAAAAGGAAATTATGTTCTAAGGATCAAACTACTCAACTCACATTATTTATTTAAAGAACGTCGGCATACGGAAGAAAAATTATTTAGAAAACAGTCAAACCCTGTAATGGATGGATTTCATGTTTCACTCGTAAATACGGATACCTTTCGGAAAAAGCGATTTGCTGAGGTGGACAAAAAACACATTTTTCTCCCAAGACTCCTTTTATTGTTATTTCTTCAATCTACATTTCCTTGGGAAAACCGTCAAAGGAAATCAAAGGGGCAGGTATAACAGTATAATCCGTTTATTTACATAACCGACAATAACAAGCACGTCTATACTGTTTTACCTCCGTAGTCTCAATATTTAGATCAGTATTTGTCGTTCTACATAGATGAATTTTTCTCAATTTAAAATTGAGTTTTCTATGCAATTTACATACGTCACAATGACAAAAGACAATAAAAGGTGCCTTGTATTGAATAATTTATATTTACACTGGTATTTTAACAGTTAGTGTTTAAGACGACCACGGCTATCACATGAAGAGCCCAAGAAATTGTTGCTTTTTTATGTCTTCACGCTGGTTAAAACGAGTTGCTTCAAGTATTTTTCTCCTTGGTTTGGTGGTGGCCATCGTTATTTTATTGCTACCTGGAGAATACGAAAGACATCGCATTCAGAAAATATTAAATAAGACTTTTAATAATACTATGAACAGCGAACCTCAACGACTAAACGTATCTGTGACCGGAAAGGGAATGCTCAGTAATACAGCACCTTTATGATATGATTCCGCTGTATACCAAATGGCGACGCCTACATGTCTAAACAACCGGCTGAGCGGAGAGATCTATCTTAAAAAGAAAAACATTACAAAAGCGGGAAGCAACAACATGTCGACATGCGGCGTTGAAACGTCTCCTGCCTTGATGAAGGAGCTCTACATCTTCTCTCACTTGAAACAAGGGATATCACCCACCGATGGAAGATGTAACATATTCAGCTCACGAAACAATACACAGGACAAAGTGAGAGTCACTTATAGACTTCTTACCCGTAAGCACCACTGAGTGGATTTGAAAATGCAAATAAAAAAGGAAACAGATAGATCATAACAATGCGCGGCTGCGCCATGCAACATTAGTTGTTCTTTGATGAGGCTTTTGAATATCTATGCTAATTTTATGTTCGGCTTTTAAAATGCAATTTACATTTCCTAAAATAACCACTAAAGACAACTGTAAGGTACGGATCCGAAGATATATCCGTACGGTCATAAGGGTAACAGTCCACCGACATTGCAGCTAGTGGCTTTTTTTAACACAGGCTGAACATCAACATATTTTCAATGATCAGTTGAAAGGTTACTCTGGTCAGAAAAAGCTTCATTCATTGACATACGGCCCTGTGTTTCTCATTAAAGCGGTAAAATTCATGAATGCGATTCAAATTTATCCGATAAACCACCAACAAAAGGGATTAGCGTGTTCCAGAACGCCTAAAGAGCGACTGCAAATAAATTGAGGAAGCAAGCAGGTATCGGGGTACCGCTTCACTTTTAAATTAAACTTCTTTTTTCCTTCTCCATTTTTCATCTTTCTGGGCTGCTGTTAGATAAATTTGGGCTTATTTAAATAAATTAACCCCTATAAAGTAAGCTAGGAGCGTACAATACAATGCAAAAAGACATGGTGTTAACTGTACACATTTGTTCTGGTTATCTACGTGGAGATTGACGAACTGGAGTAAGTCAAATCCATAGTACTCAGAGCGAAAAAAACGCAGAATTCATTGGTTGAGGGCACGCAAAAAAATCCACTATGGTAATGGTAACCCTGTCTGTCGGTTTTCGATCGTGTGTCATGACCATGCGCTACAGAGTATAGTTCAGTAGCAGCGAAAAGCGGCTTAAACCACTCGGTAACAAATACTCTTTTGTCTCTTTCATCTCGGTGGTAATTAAGTTTTTTTTGCTCTGAAAAGCCACTCTAAGAACTTCATTCCCAAAATAAAACGCTTTTCGTCCTCAACAGTTATCCACCATCCTTTCCTTTCTTAAAAGGAAATTGTTGGTTGTCCGCTCAAAATCAGTTGTTGGCAGGTATCTTCCAACAGCATATCTTCTTCAAAAAGCGCCAAATATATCGTCTAAAGCTTCGATCTTGTGCTGCGTATATCACTGGATTACACGCAGCATTTAGAACTAGCATCAAGTGGGCGACTGATTTGAAGAGTGGTGACCAAGAGCCTGTGTCCACAGCCACAGACTTACCGGCGAAACATTCGACAAAGAAATAAACGTCGAGTGGAAGACACAAGATAACGTTTACAATAGTAATGGAAAGGACAACTTTGGTCAACTTCTTCCTCTGAAGCATTAAGGAACGCTCAGAAATATTTACGGTTTGTATGTTTCCACCCCATAGGCGATAAACCACCCGGGAATAGAGGCAGGCCTCGACTCCAAGTGGCACCAAACCGAGGACGATACACCAGATGAACACGTCAATTTTCCGAAGAGTATCAGACCAGTTGTAGGAGCAAATTTTCTTCTCCTCGTTAAAATTAACAACCCAGAGCGGAATCAGCTCCAGGCTGAATGCAGCAACCCAAGAGACAGCCACCACCAAACGGAGTCTCTTAGCGTTTATTCGTCCGCGAGAGCTGAGCGGATGAATCACGGCAAAATATCTTTCCCAGGCAATGAACACCAAAATTAATATCGATGCTACCGCTGCTAAGTAAATGAAATTTCCGTTAGTTAATGTCTTGCACAAGATATCTCCAGCCAATCCACTGGGATGTGTATAAAGACCAGCGTGAAATGTCCTTGGAAAAGAGAATAAACCAACGAAAAAATCAGCAATGGCGAGATTGGCTAACAAGCAGTTCATAGAAGTCTGCAATCTGCGGTGACACGAGACAACTGCGATAACCAGTGTGTTACCAAACAGGCTTAATGCTATCGACACACCGAATAAGACTTGGAGGACGAGTGTTGTCGCCAATGGCATCTTTATCTTTGCTGTTTCACTTACGATTTACCATCAAACTTCCAATAAACAAGATATTCCGTCGTGTGGCTGTTTTTTGAACTATAGCCCGCCCGACTCTTTCTTTCACGTGCCCATTACTGTTTTGTCTACATACTTAAAAAAAAACCTGCTCAATTGATTGGTGCCGTGTTATCATATTGAAAACATCTCGATAAAACAAAAGCATGGTAAATAGAAATATCTCATTAAGTTAAAACATACACTTCCTAATTCAAAGGTAGTCAAAAGCTGACAAAGATTGCTACAGCCCGGCGGGGTTCTCAACATAATGTATTATCTTATTACTGATGTACATCATACTTTCAAAAAATAATTGCCACCTTATTTCTCCATTTTTTTTTGAGTGGGCCCCGAAAATTCACAGATAAAAGTAAAAAAAAAAACTTTCTACCCGTGAAAGAGATGAAGAAGGCTCTTTAAACTAAACAGATTCGTTTGGGCGTTGGATAATTTGCACAGAAACGATAAATGACCACTAATGGAAAAGTTACTATTCACTTGAGTTAAGAAAAATTGACAAGTTTAATCTTATGGTGATTTCAGCATTTCAAATTGCGCACCGGAAATGAATGAAGAACTTAAAAAGTAAAGGTACTGTGTAGAAGAAAATGTGTTGGGTTTTTTTTTTTGGTGAATTCTGTAGATTTTCCTTGATTTGCAAAAACAAGTCCTTGAAAAAAAGAGAAGTTTCCACTTAATAAACGTCGCAGAATTTTGCTACCTTGATCGGATAAAATGTTGTCATTTCTAAAAACGCACACCTGAAAATTTGTTTCACCGAAACCCAAAAAAATCCCCAATTCTCGAACTAAGATTAAAAAAAAAAAAACTAAAAACAAAAATCTAACAAGATCTTTGGTAATGTCACAAATCATTCGCGAAAGCATTTTAATATTTTGTTCATAAAATTCTTATAAATGGTACTTTAAAATATTTATAGTTAGATGTTAACCTCAAGCATTACTCTCAGTACGTGTTTAACGACCAATAAGCTGCAGTAAAGACTAAATTTGAAAATCACTTATCTGCAATGTGGTATAAAAACACATAAAAAATGCATATTCACTTTCTCAAAAAAATAAATTATTCTCCTTTTCGCCCATTTTAAATACTTGAATCATCCAAACTATTAATTTTCCTTATGCGTTCATGTGTTTCCACGCAGAATGGAATCCATGTTAGGCGCTACTCCTAAGGGCGCCCACTTACCAGAGTTGCAAAATTACGATCATTATACAATCAGCCCGTGAATAAAAAACCTATCAAGCGACTGAAGCTTCCTTTATCCGTGCCGATAGGAGTTTTTCTATTGTTTATACTCCTGTGAAGCGACCATAAAGCATATCATGCACGTTTTAAATTTGTATGCTGTTTTGAAAACATCACTGATTTCATACCTCGATACAAAACACATATTAATCAGCTCACTAATGGTGTTGCGAGGTTTTTAGGACCTACGTGCTTACATTCAACATACAAAGTACCTTGTTTAGCCCGCACCTTTCATCAATTTTGTGACCAGTCATTCTTACATTTGGAAAATTAAGTGACCACAAGCATTTGTGTCGGGGCAGTTCATAAAACAGAGTGATGTAACTCTATTCCCACCTGACTGTGATAAGTTCAGGTCCACTCATGCAAGCACACTACCGGTCGTTTAGTATTCACTCAACGAAATGCTTCCCCTAACCATTACGAATATAACACCTTTTAACCTTACATTTTAGTGTGAGTGAGAAAACACTACTACAAATCAGACCTTCGCAATTTTAGTTAAGAATCCCTCTTGTCAAAACGGACGAATCATATAATCCATTACGCGTGATTACCTATGGAAGTGAAGTAAGACGATGTGTTTACTAACATCATTATGATTTATAATCATCAATACTTAAATTTTCCTTCCACAGTCGTTTCTTAGACCCGACAGCTTGTAGCTTTAAATCACTACCAAAGAGACTAAGTTCTTGCCATTCTTTATAATCCATGTGCTAAACCGTCAGCTCTAGGATCAGAACCAGACCAATAAACATCCCGTTTAAGTCCATTTTTGCAAGGTGCTTTCTTTCGAGTAATTATTTGACCCCGTCCAAAAACACTCCTGTTGTGGCCACACACCGGGTATGCGACTTTGTGTCCGAGTTCCTTTAGTTCACTGGCGACTCTTCCGGAAATGCCTTCCTCAAGGAAAACGGACCCAAGGCCTTGGCCATCACTCTGGATACAAAATCTCGGCATATCCAAAGCTTGTTGAGGGTCCATCCCAAAGTCGATCATATTAAGCAGTACCTGAAACAAGGACACAGCTAAGGTTCACACCTTGCCTTTGCAGAAAAGGAAAGGAAAGGATAGAGGAACATTTATTAATCTGTATTATCATATGACCGTGTGGCCTCGCGCGCTTTTGTTGAAAAACTATATGTAAATATACCCGTGTGAAGGCCATATGCAATAATTTCAGAGGGGCCAGAATAAACCTTCTGACCCCGAAAAATGTGAACTGACAGACGAAGGAAAGAAAATGAATGAGCAGCGGTCATATGATAAACTTCTTATTGACTGAGATCGGTGAGGACGGACGGGAAAATATTTGACTCAGGTTATGACATAGGTCCCTGGCTGCACTCGATCATTACTTCTTGTCCTTCAGCCACGCATTTCTCCATCCGGTCCTTCCACTCAGTCAATGAGTACACACCATGCTTGCATCCACCCCCATCTCACCTGCACATGTCCTTGCGGCTGCATAAAGCCTCCCATAACACCAAAACACGCGAACAATTCCCCAGTCTCCTCATGTGTACTCATACCAGGTATGATGGTGTGGTATGGCCTCTTCATTGGCTCTAGGAAATTTGGATGTTCAGGACGAAGCGAAAAATTACTTCCACGATTCTGGAAAAGATATTACAGTCAGGAAGTACATTAATTTTACGTTTTATTCTCACAAATTAGGACTGAAGTGTGAAGTTTGAACTTTCTCTACCATCCAAGAATATGATACATCAGCATACAATACCTAACAGGTAAGATAGTTATTCTAAGCTATTAAAGGAACTTATATTTACAGGTTACCAACCACTTTTGAGTACTCAAAGGCATTCAGCAGCAAAATTTCATCACCGCTTGTCCATTTGGAATATATCAGACATTACCGAACAGCTCTACACACAAATGTCAATACAAGTCAAGAAATAGACGAACATTGTAAGCGTAATGTACTTACGTGAAGAGTGAATCCGCAACCCTCAGGAACCAGGCCCGTACCAAAGCTATGGTAATTACTGTTGATAAAGGAGCAGGCATTACCCTGAGCGTCAACAACACTAAAATATACAGTGTCACTGCCACTGAATGGTGAACCACGCTCATAGCTTCCCAACGCTCTGTAAAACAAGTAGAGAAAATAAACTTAGCATCACTAACAAGTGTAGCAGGAGTGAAAAAAATTGAAATGAACCTATGGGCCTGCATTTTTAATGGCAGGGAGTGGTGAGGAGTAGGCAAAGCTTTGAGGTAGATACAAGAGTCACCTCTGATACGATCTGAACTTCTAAAACATGGCCCCAAATACGCCGAGCAACACGCGTAACCAAAAAGTTTCGGATTACACCCGTTCCTATCAGCGTTTCCGAGTATATTTGCAAATTAAGTTAAATTTTCACCTACAGGAAAAACAAGGTTTCCTCTGCATAACCCACTGTGCAATGGTATACACTATATCCCATACAAGATCCGATCCTTAAAAATGGTTAGATTTTAGAAGCCTAAAAGAGAATAGAAAAACCATTTCTTGCAAAAAATATCCCACTACCAGTGTTTAGGTTAAATGTATTACTCGAAAAGCGAAAAAGCGAAAAAGAAAAAAAAAAGGGAAAACTGGCAAACAATAAGAATACTGACCTATGGGCATTGATAAGGGCTCGACGTTTTGCTGCATATTCTTTACACAATAATCCACTAACGGGTACTTTGACTTTATTTGGGTCGGCGTTATACCACAGAGTATCCGCAAAACTTAACGACAAAGCTTCAATTAAGGTGTGGAGATATTCACTAGAGTTATGGGTCATCCCTGGATTGGAAAAACGAGTTTCAATTGTTTAACAAATTTTAAATTCATTTCATCATTGGACAATTATTCTAATAACGCAATATTGTTTTGAATGAATACACTATTACTCCTAATGCCACTTGTTTTACTGCGGTCAGTTGCTGCAACAGTTAAGTAATTTTACTACCTTTAACACTGCCACCACTGCTGTCACCACCGTGATTGCGGTGAGCATTTCTACTATCGCTACTGTTTGACCATTTACACCCTAACACCAGTATGCAGATTCCCCCTTCTTTTTCTCTTTACATTTCCTAGGATGCTGACCAGGAGAATTTGTTCAATAATCGAGAACTGCTTTAATTGGTGATCATTTCCTTGATTCTTATTCAGGGGTGTTATTGTGAGGAGACATTAGGTGCTAGTTACTTTAAGGAGTCAAAGGGTTACGCTTCTGCCACTACAACTGTTGCTACTAACCGATACAGCTACTGCTAATATTACTCCTGTTTCTACTACTACCGCAACTGATGTTAGTGCTCTTGCTTCTACTTCTGTTACTGGAAACTGCCACAAGTTTAATAGTTAATGTTTAAAGTTCAAATCAAAGAAATCATTATTCTCAAGTATTAAACGTTCTGAACATTTGTGGCACGTTGATCAGGGTGAACAAACCATCCAGTGGAAAGTGGAATATTTGCATGGGTAAAATGTTCTCACGTTTAGCCGTCCGTTGAATTACGGCATAATGTTTTACCCCTTTGAAACAACACTTTTCCTTTCTTCGTGAAAATCGAAGTCTTTCTGGTGCTATCATTTATGAGACATTTCCACGCTTTCTACCAAGACATTGCTGCTTTCAAGTCACCCTATCAGTGGGTCTATAAAAAAGGTCTTAATTTAAGAAACTGATACGGAACTAACTCCTAAAGGATCCCTTTTTTGCGGAAACGCTATTTTGGAAAACACAAAATACTTTGGAAAGTGTTGTTAACAGCACTGCTACAACCAAGCACTACTGAAACAAATCCTGTGGTAAAATATCTGTACTTCCTCAAGTGTGAGATTTTTGTTCCTGCTGCTATAAGTTTTCATTATTTCTAACCTTGGATGTCATATCCCTCTAGTATGTTCAATGCCAGTAGTGCAGTGATTCCCTGTCCATTTGGAGGCATTTCCCAAACATTTATCCCACGGTAAGAAGTCTTTATTGGTTCATCAAAAGTGCTGTAATGTTGCTGCAAGTCTTCAAGGGATAACAATCCACCATGCTCTTGTACAACATCAACTATTGCCTTGGCTATACGTCCTTTGTAGAAAGCATCTTTCCCTTTTGAAGCCAAGTCCTACAAAACATCAATTTGCAATGGTCACCCAGTCTACAGCAGCAGAAGAAACTGAATCTACTCATTAAGAGCAAATAAACCAAGTCATTCCTCTCATAAAGGAAAACCACTGGGATAGCACAGGTCAACTTGAAATAAATATTTATTTAGATGTCATTTTCTTTGATTGACATTCCAGGGTTTCCACCCTTTCTGTCCAATTCCCGCATGGCCAGGCTGAGTTACATGCACATAACTGAATGCTTAGCACCCCTTCCAAAAGTTTAATTCTTGTTTCTGTAGCCAGCTAAAATGATTTTACAGTGTTAGCTCCCTTGCAGCTTTCCCACCTCTACCATCTGCACAGTACATCTGTACTTATTAAAGGAACAAATTATATGAAGTCAGTGTGCAAATTTTGAAGGCACAAAGTGGTTTTTTTGGGGTTTTTTTTGTTGTACTATTTCCTCTATTTCAACCATCACAACATTTGAGTAATCATAACAAGATTACGACAATGGAGAAGGGCATAATACAGCAAGCTAATTAGATGCCCCTCATGCTAAATTACATTTTTTCATACAGTAAAACATCATTGCTATGATTGGTTAATTATGAGAGCTGTACTTCAATGTTTGGCCCACTAAACTTAGAAGTTTGTTTGACTTGAAGTCTTCCCTCTCTGTTTGAATCCAAAGAAATAATAAATATCCAACTAACCTAGTTTTGATGGTCCACATTGTAGGTTTTGAAATGTTGTTTTTTCTGCTTGATCCATGACTTACAATATGGACCAAAAACTCAGTTAGTAAGTGGTATTTTTGTTAACAGCAATATAGGAAAGGATTAGCTTTTCAAAAATTGAGAAGTAGTTCTTTTAGTTAATAGGGTTTGTGTGAAAAGGTTACCTCAAATGTTGCAGCTAAATGTGGCATCACCATGACATCACCTGCTTTGGGAGGATGTCCATTTAACAACATGTCACATCCATGTTTATTTGTTGGAACTTGAAGACATGACCCACATTTATCCCAAAAATAGGCAGCAACTGGGTGAACAGGGAATCCTTCCTTTGCTAAGTCAATTGCTGGTTGTAAGATATTTTTCAAAGATAACTGAAAACAACAATAAAGAAAACTAAATTGTGAGTTCAGTTGCAAATAAACAGCTAAATTGCATAGGGGTTCACTATTCTTCTAAAGCCTGGATTTACCTTTAAGGAAATGCAACACAAATTCACATGTGAATCGATCAATCGCTCTGATGAAGGGCTAATGCTCGAAATGTCAGCTTTTTTACCCTTTACGGTGGCTAATTTATGTTTTCAATTCAGTTGTTAACACTAAATTACCTGCTATACTCTCCGATGCAGCACCACAGTTTCTTTAAAAACTTACCCTTTATGAATTAATTCAAGTCTTCATGATACTGCATAGGATGCCAGGTTTTGGAAAATGCATCAGTTCTTCAAATTAATTTGATACCTTCCCAGTCTTTGCCTGACATGATGAGATACTAGATACATAATTTTTCAATGATGGAGAAACAACAAAAGATAAATTTCAGTCTAGCTGAAGGTGTTTCTCAGCTGCTTGTTCACCAGTTTTGAACTTTTCTTGAATTACTGTGCCAGCTAATCAAAAATGCTAAAAGTAATCAATCTAATAATCTGATGGCTTGTTTTTGAGTGAAAAGGGACACCTAATAGGTCATTACAATTACAAGTACCTCTCCACTACCAAACTGTTCCACTGTATCGCACCAAGCAGCAGCAGCCCCAGGGACAGTGATACAGTGGGCAGATGTGTAAGGCAAGTGATCATCACCAGGCTTTATGACACCTGCTCTTTTCAGGCAATCTAATGTTAAGTTGGATGATGCTCGTCCACTTAAAAAAATGGAACACACCAAAAAGACAGAATTATGAATAAAAAGGAAAATTTATCAACTATGGTAAAAATATCACCCTCTTTACTTTCTCATACATAATAGAGACTAGATCCCATACATGATGATAAAGTATTAACTGGCTGCAGTTTTGTAGCCTAGCAAAAAAAACACTTGAGCAAAATAATGGAATTTTAAATGCCCATATTTGGTTATGTAAATTACTATAAATAAAAGTGAGGCAGGTCGAGTTGTTAGAGTTAAGGAAAGGAGGATGCAGACTCAAAGGGAAACTCCTGCTGTTTTTTCTCTCTAAAATAGTACCTCATTTTCAGGAAACAAAACTGTAACATTATACAGCAAAACTGGACGGGATTTTCTCGTTGATACCGAAATTGATGTGCAAGCTACAATCTGCCTCCTTCATCATCACCCTTTGACATATGAAAGTAAGATTGGATGACCACACAAACACTTCAGATCACTTCCAGAAAGTGCCCTATTTTTCCCGTGTCTCTCGTACGCATGTTAAAAGCACATTTTCAGGGGGTAGGTCAAATGGGGCAGATTAGGTAGTGGGCCTGACGGAAAAGGAACAAATTTCCAATTGGTCATCTCTCGAGTTTGACACCTGACCCTCTCAAATATTTTTGGGAGCATCTACGCAACCATAGCGATAACTTCAACCGTAGCCTGTTTTGGCGACGACTCGAACAGAATATAGACAGCACCTAGTCAAAACAGATCATATGATTTGCCAGTGCATAGCAGTTACTTGCCCTACTCTTCACATCTGAAACAAACTTTTGGATCTTGACTTCCCCTGGTCTAATAGTCTATAGGAAAGTTCTGAATATGAATTACTATAAACATCAATACCTTCCATTGATTCCTTTGACAATCTTTTTTTGCGCGTCATAAAATAAACAGAACGCATCTCCTCCTATCCCGGTACTGCAAGGTTCCGTCACATTCAAACAGGCGGCAACGGCGACTGCTGCGTCGGCTGCATTTCCACCAGCTCGTAAAATTTTTAATCCTGCGTCCGTTGCTAGTGGTTGACTTGAAGCTACCGCTCCACGAAGGGAAAGAACAGGAGATCGACGAGAAATGAAAGGAAACGAAGATTCCCCGGAATCTGCCGCCATGTTTTTTAATCACCCCTACCCAGGGTTACTCCTCAAACTGTGACCGGGTGCCCTGGGTAAGAGGAGCACCAAAGGCATAAATCAAATGTAAGAGGAAATAAAGTAATTATTCAAACCTTGCATCCTTCCGTATTACCTTTAGAAGTGCAGTTACCTACACCACCTTTTCTGACGAGGTTTTTATGCTTTTCAAAGGCCTACAGAAGGGTTCGGTACAGTCAAAGATTAACGTTAAAATATAACGTTGGGATAAGTTAGTGCCGGTTCAGTACGCAATTTTGCTGTTGAGAAACGTGGTTTTAATTACCAGCCTTTTAATTTTTAGTGTCTACAGTGACTGGTGATTTGAAAGACGGATTTTTTTGTAGAGTTTTGCGGCTTTCCGAACTGCCTAGATGAAGGAAAATTTGAAATCAGCGGGCTGTGCAGTGAACTACGACCCGCTAAACTGACCAAATATAGTTCACGCACCAGATTAGAACTATGATAATGTCTCTCAACAAAAGAGCTACCATGCATATGGTGAGTGCATTCGTCACGCTTTGGCGGACACAACCTCATGGTTTCCATGTGGTTCTTCGAGAGACTACTCCGGAGGTCCTTGTTACGGCAAGTAAAGCCTAGACTTGAAATAAAGCACATCTTTCTCGCGTTATCATTTGCAATGGTTTATGGAATGTGTCCTGTAGGAACAAGTGACACAACGTTCATACGATTGAAAGGAAACTAAAGATTTTAACAAGTAACTTGGTCGAACCCTAATTTGATAAAATGATGTGTGTAATTACTAACAAGTTTATCATCCAAGACTGATAAGTCTGACGCCGAATAATGCAGCCTGTGTTTGGAGTGAGCGTTATCTACTCTGCAATCATAATCCGAAGGTATCGTCTGCCCAATTTCGGTCGAAACCATCAGGTAAGCAGGGTTGTCAATCCTTATATAGGTCATCAATTCAGCCAACCGGACCAAGTTTCTTCACCGGAATTTTTTACCGGCGAACAGAGTTACGTCCAGATTAGTCTGCTTTGAAATAATAATACATTACATACTTCATACGAGATGATATTATGTATTTAGAGCTGGTTGTTTCCGCTCAGAGTCTCACTACAAGTACGAAGTATTAGAATAGGAACTGAAAACAGACACTCAAAAATCATAACATTTTATGCGACCGTTCTTAGTTCAAAATGGTGGTCTCTCTAATTATCTTGCGATTTTCTTACATTGAAGCAAATCTGAGTTGTTTTGCCGGTCAAGTTTACAATTTCTTTCTTGACTAAAACCGAAATGTTTCATGAAATCAGTCAGCTAATAATAATTGTAGGAAACGTCTGCGTTTGCAGCTTATTTGGTTCAGAGTTTCTTCAATGCTTTCTAAAGAGTTCCATCTTTGATGCTCATCTATGAATCAAAATTTGCAAATAAGCTCGATTTATTATACAGGCAGACCATCCAAACTGAGAACTATGGTACTCAAACCGTTTGAGTACCATAATAGAAGCAAGACTCGATTTTGTATGAAAGCTGAAATTGCCATCCAGTACCGAGGAAGCAAACTGAAGAACTGTATTGAAGTAAACTGCAAATTTTGCTCATAGAATATTCTGCAAACGAAATATCTTACCTCTACAAGAAAAAGAACATAAGTGAACATACACAATACATCCCTGAAAATCAGGCATAATCAGGCAGAATGACAAATGAACTGTACGTTCTTCTCAGAAGCAAATGATATTGCAAGTTTCGCTTATATAGATGAGCAAAGTCGGTTATCTAAACCACCTAAGATACTTGTTCAGAGTCAAAGTTAGCGCAAGTGTGTTTTCACGGAGTTGAGAGTTGTAACTATCACTTAAGCTAGCCCAGCTATAACTGAATTTCAATGATTATAGGTAATTTCATCATAACTTATCACGCTGCATAATGAAAAATGAACAGTACATTCTTCTCAGAAGCAAATGATACTCCAAATTGTTCTTATAAAATATTCTGCAACGAAATATCTTACCTCTACAGGACAAAGAACATAAGTGAGCATATACGATACATCCCTGAAAATCAGGTGCCTTGCTGTAGATGGTTGGTGAAGGTATTCCACCAATAAGCCTTACATTTCGTGAAATCACAGTTCGCTACAAGTAAGGTTTAATCGTGCATCAACTGTATTTGGTAAGAAGTAGTTTAGGAAGCGCGCAACAGCTATAGGTTGATAACATTTCTGACGAGCTTTGACAACCAAAGAGTTGCTTAACATTTAGCTTCGAGTTGATCGAAAATTTACGCTTAAGATTTCAATCCTAAAAAATATTATGAACAGGAGTATTCAATCAACTTTGTCGCAAAACACAAAAGCATAAACAATTCAAAATCAAAACCATCGTGAGGTTGAATTGCACGAAATGCAGCAAGGAACCTTCGTATTTGGAATAGGTCGGCTCTCTAAGCACTTCACTTACACATAACAATAAAAAATCCTCAAATAGATTTCTCATATCGCTTTATGAGATTTCTTTCTAACTGTCAACATTTGCTAATTTATCGACTTTGATTGTTCTGAGTGTTGCTGACTATTAAGCTGTTTCGAGTTAAAAGGATGCAACTTTTAAATACATTGAGTTTTAATGAGATATATTCCCGTAACGTTTTAAAAGTTCAGTGCCTCATACAGAACGAATAAACAAACTATAGTCTTAAATTCTTTCAGTTATATCCAGTTCACAATCTCAGTTGTTTTCATCTGTCTTAAAAGTTATTTCCAGTTATCTGAAAGAGCAAAACGTGATGACATTTTAATTACATCCTTTCTTTCTGCTATCCTGAAACTTCAAAAGACTGATACCCCTACATGAAAAAGTGATTTTGAAGTTAAAAACGCAAGATATTTGCTTTAATTCTTTGGAATTCTCGAGGACAACTTAATCGGCAGCATTTTGATCTGAAGGAAAGGAGTATTTACACACAACGTAAATAATTATCGAAGTCGATTATTAGCTATCTTGCAGCCGCGTTCTATTTGTGTTAACAATAGTAGCGAAATCATTTACAATCAAAGGCAAAGTTTCGGTGAACATTGATCTCAGGCTATCCATTTATTCATTATATATCTTATTTAAAGAAGGCCAAACTTAAAGTTTACCCGGCATTTTCAAAATTGCACAATCCTATAAACCTCAGCCGGGCTAACATCGATGAAGTAAAAAATTAAGGTTCCAAGAAGTCTCAGTCCTTTGGCTCATATTTTGGTAGGTGTTGAAAGCTTGGCTTCCAGGCTTTGTAAAATTATAGTAATTGCATGTGTCAATAACAAATATTAAAAATGAGTTAATACGCTGCAATGATTTGAGAAAACGTTCATTATTCATGTGGCTTTGTATTTTGATTATCTCATCTTCTTCACCACGCAAGGTATCTCAAATATCTTTTTAGAAATTATAGAGACTGAACTTGCATCACATTTAATCGTTTATCGACTCTACTTTTTTCCTCTCACTGGTCGGTCAAACAGACACACAACTTGGTTTTATTATTTCATTGAATGTCTGGATCATTATAACAACAGTCCTCGCGGCTTATGAAACGGGCATCTATACATTTCTTCCAAACAGTTAATTAGCTTGTGATCATTGTCAGTTGAATTTGTGATCCATGGATACACTGCGTTAAGAGAACTAACATTATTGAACGAACGATATTTCGAAAAGAATAAGATGGGATTACATTCATTTTGTCTCTGCTCAGGAATCATCTGAGCACTGTACAGGAAATTTTAATTCTGCAAGAGAAAGGGAGAGTGAATTAGGAGAGATTTGAATAAATCACTATCATTTATAATGGTTTTTTTTATATGTAATTTAATATTGTAATAGAGATGTACATGTTCTTACCCAGTTGCGTATAGTGGAAGTGGTGTAACACAGCATAATGTGGAAAGATGGACAGGACATCTTGGCTTCGGGTACTGCATCTTTCTTTATTGTAAAGAAATTTTGAACTTAATCAGTTTATTGATTGTTTTATGCAAAGTAAGAGCGCGAAATAGACTCAGCAGATGCTGAGCGGTTGCTAATTTAGCAATGGAAGCCCTGTTTGCTTTCGTAACCGCCACGTGGCGAAATGTTACCGCTACAATTAAGTAACACACAATGTAGAAGTGTTCTTCGCAAATTTAAGAGCTAGTGTTTACAATGTAGATCAATCCGACAATCAAATTTGAAGTATGTTGTGTCATCGTCGAGGAAATTTAGAACATCTAATATCTACTCTAAGAGCGGTGGTCTTTCTATATACACAAAGCCCCGTGGGAAATGCATTGCGGCCTTTGCTTTGGAACCAATAGTAGTAAATCAGCACATCCATACAAACATAAATGAACTTTCTCTAGTCTCCCAGTTACAGAGTAGCTCCCGAATGTTATTATCTTAGAGCTAACTACATTAACAACTGATTATTATAACGAGTTAATTCTATGAACCGTTTTTTGAGTCTTAAACTCAGTCTTCTTGCGGTTGTTAAGTCAAAGCGTATTGAAACATTGAAATCGTAAACTGTCCTCCTATTTAAAACATTATCAAATGTCATCGATAGAGGAGTAGATAGATATCAAAGCCCATGCGAGCAAAAAATGAAAAAGCGATTCGCCAATATATAGCTGCCCTCGTAAACATTGTTCTTCAGCATCTTGCCAAATGTGCACTGTGCTAAAATCAGGTGCTTTATTTACCTGTTATTTCATCGTCGTTTTCGGTTGGTCTTTTCCTCTTACGTAAAATAGGCCAAGGAGGAAAGCAGCGGAGTATTACTCTCCATCCACCCATTTTCAAGCTCCAAGTTTACGTGATGAGATGAGGCTTTTATGGGTGTGGCAGACCATTATGCGGAAATCTAGAACGAGATTTAGACAGAGATAACAAACAATGGTTTGATTGTCCTCTCTCAGATGACAATGGCCACTGATTTAACTTTGCAGACGCATTTTGATTGCAAACGTTCACTGAAGTTAATCTAAAAATGCTTATTATAATCTACATGTAGTTCAGGGAGTGGAATCGATCAGAAAATAATTCTGTGTTATCGTCTGATAATCATATAATACAGGAATTGTTTGTACTCGCTAGAGCAAAAGTTTCTGAGCACCCACCCATAAGTTTGTGAACATCAAAGAAAAGTTTTGAAAACACCACAGCAGAAATGAAATTGAAAATGGAAATAAGCCCCAAGCTCTTCTACCAGGTCTATGCGCCCATCTTCCCCTGCGAGAATGTGCCAAATATGTGTACAGCCTCCCGTGCAGATGATTCCACCCAAGATGCTCCTGATCTTTTCTCCAGTGGTATTCACTTCTTATTGCAGATTCCATTTTTCCTATTTTCCGTATTTCCTATTTTGTATTTTTCCACTTTTTATAGTATAATTAGCATATAATTTTCTTTTGAAGGGAACTTTACCAGAGTCATAACTTGCCTGATCTCTTAGATTGATCATTTTGAAGGTCGTTATATTGGTTTAGTTTATTTTCAATTTTGCAATGTCTTGGGGGAAGAAAGTTACCGCAATACTGCGTGGTTTGTCATCTAAAGGACTGGACACACCCCGGAAGTAAAAATTGGATAGGTCTCAGTTCCCGCTTTCACAGGCATAATTCCAAAACCGGGCACAATTTTAAGCATAATTTGCAGTGCTAGTACCATAATATGCTACTTTTACTGGCACAATCTATTCGGGCCTGGATATGCGTGGCCAGGAGAATGGGCTCCTGACGTAGTCTGATAATGAGATCCTTTAACAGCGAGCCTTTTGTCTCTTGTAAATTTTATATGTCAGTGGTAGGGAGCCACTAAATGGAGCATAATGCAAAATCATGAGCATAATTTTGAGCAGAATCAGGAGGAAGGGGTTGACTCAATTGTTTCCTGGTGTAAGCATCATTACAAGAGCTTCGCCTGGCTTGCTCAGTTTAGCAAGGGGACGCCATTAGTAGCGAATAAAGACAACTTAAACAGTACTTAAATTTAGACTGGCGTTTGCACTGTACTGAAAGATAAGAAGACATATATACAATAACATTCACTAGACTGTTATCGTGTATGACCTTCAGCTGCTGCGATAAGTCTGCGTTCTGTACTTACTTGGTGGACTGGGATAGAACCTTGGAGGGATATGTCTTGGCTAGAAATGGCTCCACGGAAGTGCGTCCACTTGAAGCAATTGTGGAGGAACGCATGATAGCATTCGCCACCTCTCTTGTGCTAGTGGCTTGTCGTATCTCTTTTAAGAAGGGAAGAAGCCCTTTGGGTCGCACCTTTTTTTATTTGGTGAAATATTCTGTAAGTAAATTATTACACAAGAAGCTCACTAGGATACAAGCCCTCCCTAATCACATCTACAATTAAAAATTCCTAAACGGAATCGGGTAGCTCATTTCATGAAGACCCCTCGATACCATTCACAACAGTGGTTCTTAAACAAGGCGGTTGACAGAAGAATTCGATTTCTTTCATTATTTGACCAGGACCTCGTCAATCTCATCCCTAAAACCTGTAGGTAGAGAATGGGGGAATTCGTTTTCTTTATTAGATAAAGGATCGAACTTCTCCAGGAAAAACAAAGTTCATTTGAAAATATTCACACGATCTACTAAAACTGAAATTGCAGACCTGCAAGTTCTTTGAAACTCCGTTACTTAAAAAGATCATTTTCCATTACATCTTTCCCATAGACGGTTTACGATTTCATTAACATGCAGCAAAAAAGACTGCCACACTGTGACGGAAGGCATAAACGCAAATTGTGAGAAAGGTTTGAATGTGTCTATTAATTGACGTCACAGAGACTAATCCATTAAACCTAATTGATGTTGCTCGCGCGGTTTTCTACTCGTCAATCGGTGAAATTAGATGACGTTTCCTTACTAAACCTGTTTCCGAGGTCACTCAAAAAATCTTAACCAATCATAGGAAAATGAACAATGACTCCTAGGCGGTCAGTGATCAAATGACCACACAGATGAAACGCTTTCTGATAAAAATAACAATGCTTTTTATCAAAATGTTTTTGATCACCAGTAAAGTAACTTAAATTTATCTTTTACGTTAATGAATGGTAAAGGCGTTAGGTCAAAAAGCTGTTACAACTATTCGTATTCTTCAGTTATGGCTGGCTTGTCTAAAAAGCCAAAAAAATTTACCTGAGGGTGCGATAACTCGTCAAAACCCTCTAAAACTGAGCGAATGATGAAAGAAGGCTTTGCGATTCACTGATTAGAGGTTTTTCAGAAATCCTCTTAATCAATATCATTAGGCCTATTTTCATGGTTTTATTTGTTGACCTCTCAGAATCAATCAAATCAGCAGCTAAATATCAATGAACCCTTTCCTACTTCGTCGTCTTTAAGGGTGTTAATTCTTGATCCTATGGTCTTTGACGTAAGCCATTCGCGGAAGACGAAAAGTATTTCAGATTCATGCTCAATTAAACTTGTCTCCTCTTCGAAAATTAATGTAGAAAACTGCAAAGTAATTTACAACATATTAATCCGTATACAAAGTATTTTATGATTTCTCCAAACGTTCATATCTCAACTTTTTTTCTTCGAGGTGTTTACTTCCGTTATTTTCATTTCTGTTGCTTTTGTCTGATATATGTCTTGTTCCCATGGTGTTTGCGTGTTCGGAAATTTTATCATGGAATTACATGACTCACTTTTAATGTGTCCACCACGGCTGTCACTTATCGTTTGCGACGACAGCGAATTTAAGCTCGTTAGTCGTCTTAGTATGTTGCCGAACGGTTGTTTGTGGACTTGTACACAATTCAATTGATCAGTTAATAATAATGATGAATGATAATAGAGATGATGATGACGATGATGCTGATGACAATAATGTTTATGAGAGACATGATGGCTATTACAATGTTAGCTTACCAGTGCTTTTATCAAAAAGGGATCTGGTGAAAATGATTACAAAGGACTCTACAAAACTTTCTTAAAAATGATACAACAGAGTTGCACTTATTTAAAGGTCCAAATTGCAAGTAGACTGTGAACAGCTTTCGATCCGTGAAAAGTAGGATGCTCTTTTCTGAATCTCTTTTCACACTCTCGGGTGCAGCCTTAATCATAACTAGTGCATATAAGATTGCGTGAGTGGGGCTATTTAAATAATGAATTTGATACCGAGCAAGATTGCAGACTTAGATGTTGATATCGATACTATGACGTCATTTAGCAAAATTGTTTGTCACCTGACCTATTTGACAAAATACAGGGTTGCCTCACCCTGTATAGATAGGAGTTCCCCGGAGCAGATGAGCACATACAGGACAATCTTCAGACAAAGGAAACTGGATGGTGGACTATAGAATCGAAAATGACCGTAATTCATTTGCCTCGAACATAAGACTCACAAACATGACAAAGGACTCCTATAAAAACCATGATGAGGCTCTGATAAGACTGAACCTATTAACTTAATGCAACAGAAGAACCAGTCATATAGGTCTTTAACTCAGTAAGAGTCCTCGTTCTCTTGTCAGCAGGAAAAAGCCAAGCCTATTTAGAATCAACAGTTTTCGCGTAGACTCTCGTCATGCAATTACTCTTTTTATTACATCCATTTTGAAAACACTGGTGGTCCCTGTAACCTGATTGGCTCTAAATGGTGCGATTTATTCACGAATCGCACCATTTTTCGCTTTAAATCCCATCTTTTTCTCAGCCAATGAGGAGGCTACTTTAAAAACAAAACAACCGATCAGATTTCAAGGCTTGTTTAAAGTAACCAATCAAATTGGAGGAAAATGAAAGACAAAGAGTATCATATGGCAAGTTTTGCAACCTTTTTTTCCAAAACCCTTACTTTCCCCCCCAAAAAATGGATGAATTTAATTTCAAACCAGCTCAGTACTGCATCAATAAAATTGTCCTGTATTTGGGCTATTTCAAAATGGATGTAATAAAGTGGTAGTTGAACTGAGTGGAGTGCAATTTTGGTCTAAAATCATACTTGTGACTTTGAAATCACGCGTATGATTTCAGCCTTAATAATATACATGAAAAAATCATTCAGTTCTGATTGATTAAGATAAATGCAGTTTTCAGGTAATTCAGTGCAGAAGAAAATTAACTCAGTGCAGAAGAGAATTAATTCAGTGCAGAAGAGAATTAATTCAGTGCAGAAGAGAATTAATTCAGTGCAGAAGAGAATTAATTCAGTGCAGAAGAGAATTAATTCAGAGCAGAAGAGGGTTAATTCACCGCAAAGAAAGTATCAGACATTCTGATTGGTCAATAATCAAGGAAACTCACAAACAGCCAATCAAATGCGAGCCTTAGATGTCGCAACAAAATTTGAAAATTTGCGGCCAGCGTTTTAGGTAGGTTTTCTTTCGCCACCGAGGCTGAAAAACAGCTCAAACAACGAAAACACTGTAAAAAGCACTGTGATTTGGTTGTCGGTTTGGAAAAAGTGGTGTTTAGAGAAAGGAATTGCTAAGGAAATCGAAAATTAGGAGCCGACCCAGCTTAACACTTTGCTCGAGCGATCCAACGCCGAAATTAAAACAAACATGGTTAAACCTCGGAAACGACGATTCCATTTCATCGAAAATGAGGCGAACACAAACTGAACAATTCCTTGAACTGTTTAGCCGGACTTTGAACTTTTTTGCGCCTTAATTTTTTCAAAGACCACAAATTGCACTCGCCTTACGGGCTCGTACAATTTTGTTAGTCTTTAAAAAATTTACTTGTGTTTATTTATTCCAGATTGCACTCGAAATCATGTGGTTACTTAGACAAATGCCACTCCACTCAGTTCAATTACCATTATGAATCACGGTTATTATCTAAGTGATGCTCGCTCCCACCACCTTTTACGTAACTTGTTGAAAGTCCACAATTAATTCAAAACTTGTTATGGAGATATGGTACATTGCGTCTGTATTTACATTCAATGAAAAGATATTGAAGTTGACACCAACAAACTTTGTAGCTATTCATTCAATAGGCTAGTTAACACGCCTCTAGGAAGGTTCATTTTTAAAAAAATTTATTAGTGAAAAACGGCCTTGACGAAGACAAAGAGAGTGCATAACAGCAAAATATACACAAACGTAATTAACTCTTCAGACGCGAACATGAAATGAATTTTAATTCTCACTGAAAATATTGCTTTGATAACTAAATGATTAGAAATTCAAAGTAATTTTCGTTTCTAAGGAGAACTTCGGACCAGAAAAGAATTTCAGGTTTTAACATCCTCTGTGGTTCAAGACTCTTTCCGAGCTTTAAGGTAAGTAAATTTTGTTCTGTTGGGGTTCAATTCAATGCTGCAGTTTTAGAGACCGTAGATTTCTCTGGACGATTATTAATCAACCAGTATATGTTCATTAACCGACTTCCGTGAGAGATCTTCAACAAAGACATTGTTTTCACAGGTAGTCTTTAATTTTCGTTATATTTCAATGCTAATTTGTTTTTGGGAAAGATTTAGGGAATTATTATTATCCGACTTATCGTAAAATAAGGTAAAATTGTTAACAAGGGAAATTAAGAGAGTGTCTCTGTAAGAGCGGTCCGGTCGATTTTGCTTGAGACACGGATTTCGCTCGTTTCTCGTGTGTTGTAAGACATTCATGTACCTATACTAAAACCACAATCAGTTTGATCGGATCTCTTTATTTTTCAGAGTTTTAAGGAAATTAAATTTCACTCGAGCGAAGGCTTGTTGTGACACTTTTCAAGACTTTAATTTCATACAACTTTAGAGGACAATTTACAAAAAACTACGGAACTCAGAAAAAAACAAATACCACAGCCATGTATATTAACTCTATCTTATCTATCGAGGCGACTTTCGTAAACATCATGTGTCAATCAAGGAAACAGGAAGACTTGAATGACACCTTATCGTTTCGCCTAAATCAAACACGCCAAAACCGATCAAATTCAAGGTAAATTTTTGAAAAAGTGAGGCGTTCTTAACTGATCCAACTAACATAGCGAGGAAGTAGGTGCCATAGAAAAGATAACTACAGAAAAAAACTTTGCGGCCCAACCTTTACGAGAACTTTATAACTCCGTGAACTTACCTAATTTTCGGCAATCTCCAAGTTTGGCCGCCATTTTGAGGGACTTGTCAACATGAAGCGTAACCAATATAAATTGGGCAGGTTAATCTAAAACCGTCAGAAATACATACGAAAGCAATTCAAATGAACTTTTCTTTCAATTCACGCGGCAAAATTTGAAATTGTTCGTTAAACTTACAATCCTCATGCGACCATTTCTTTCAACAATTCAAACACTACAACTAGTGTTCGAATTCCCCTCGTCGATTCCACCGCAAGAAATAACCTGTGCCACCCAAGCTTCGACTCGAATATGAAGTACGAATCAAGTAACATAACTGCTTCATCTTCGCGGCAATATCACGCTGGTATTTTGATTTTCCGATCGACAAGAACGGTGATCAGGAATAGATCGGTTTGTTTACCTCGTAAACGTGACCGCTGACCAGCCGCTAAGTGAAAACAGCATAGCGCGGGGTGGGGTGGTTGGCGGGCTTATCGTCATAAGATATTCGAATGCATGCTCAAAAAGCTTTAGGACTATCAGTCTAAACAGTGAAGGCATGCTTCGAGGTACAGACAATTTTTATTTTATTCTCATAACTTTCTCCTTTAAATTAGAACTGGTATTAATTAATAGAGTTATCAATATATTTTTAACCGGGCACCCATATAACCTTTTTGCTTGTCATCAGTGGTATAAAATAAAATGTCTTTTCCACCAGAACCTTTTATTTATGCCCCATTGCGCGGAATGAACACTATACTTAGAATGTTTGCTCTAAGTAATTTTTTCTGTTCCCAAGAATGTATGCAAAGTGATAGAGATTTGATTCATTCCACTGACACGTTCTTTTAAGTTATGGCGCGTGCAGGTTTTTTCTATCCAAAGTCGCGCGAGCAACACACCGGAATTGAAAATTCGTCGTAAAATCGCACGAACCTTAGAATGAGTTTAGGCAACTTTGACTTCTGGACTTAGGAAGTTCCTACTGGTTAGGAAGTTCCTATCGAAATCACGAAGCTCTCGATATTAATAAGGTGAATGAGCCAATTAAAATACTAGGTATATTTTTCACTTATGATCAGCGTAAAAGCAGAGAGCTTAACTTTGACCTTACTTTAAAGTCAATAAGAAAGTCCTTAAGTTGCTGGCAATGGAGAAACTTAACATTAATTGGTAAAATTCAATTAGTCAAAACATTTGCTATGCCTAAGTTTATGTATCGGGCCTCCTTTATCTCTTTTGATAAGGATATAATTAAAAGCATAAATTCTGTGATATTCAATTTCGTGTGGAGAGGCAAAGACAAAGTCAAAAGACTAGCCTTAATTAGTGAATACGAAGACGGTGGCCTCAAAATGCCTCACCCTGAATCTTTAATTAAAACTCAAAGAATTGTGTGTCTGGCAAGGTATTTAGATGATAATAGTAGTCCGTGGAAAGTTTTCTTGTCTCATTATCTTAAGAATGTAGGAACCAGTTTTCTGCTTCAGTGCAATTTCAATCCATCGCGCCTACCCTGTAAACTACCTTCTTTTTATAAAGAATGTCTTGAAGTTTTGTCTGACTTTAATGGCAATCACGATATAATAGCTACAAAACAGGACGTTTTAAATGTGACTATCTGGAACAACCAGAACCTCTTGATTAACAAGAAATCAATATACAACAAGAGAATAAAAGAAGCAGGTTTTGTGAAACTTGGAGATATTCTCTCAAATGACTCAAAATTAAAAAGGTGGGACGCTTTTAGAGAGAAAAATCTCTCCTTGTCAGATTACTTACTCCTACAAGGCATTTTTTCCGCCATTCCGCCTAACTGGAAACAGCTCCTTAACGTTGGAGAGAATAATAACAACCGAATTGACAAAACTGTTTCAGACGATGTTCAAGATATAACTAGAATGACTTCAAAATCAATCTATTCCACCCTGGTGAAACGAATCCAGATTTCTCCGACTGCCCAATCTAAGTTTAATTCCGTATACAATATTTCAGGTAATATAGACTGGAAAAATATTTATCTATTGCCGGGTCGAGTCACTCTTGACACTAGAACGAGAGCCTTTCAATACAAAATCTTAAATCGTATTCTCTACACCAATAAAATCCTATATAAAATGAATTTGGTTCCTTGTCCGATGTGTACCTTTTGTGGAGATCACGAAGAAACTCTTGAGCATCTTCTAATCAGCTGTACTTACACTAAAAACTTTTGGCTTTCGGTTATTTCTTGTTTAAATACTTACAATATGAAAATTGATAAGCTTGATGAGGTAACAATCCTCTTTGGTATTTCCGATAATATCCCTGGGAATTGTTTGTTAAATCACATAATCATTCTTGGAAAATATACCATTTATTCATGTCGTTGTAAAAATATCAAGCCGTCTGTATCCTTACTGAAGGCTAAAACATCTGAAACTCGGAAATTTGAATTTTTGATTGCAAAAAAGAATAAAAAAGAATCTATTCATTATAAAAAATGGGAAAACATGTTATTTTAACTCAATAGATGAGTATCGGCTATTAACAGTTATAGACGCAGTTGTATATACAGTCGTTCTACCAAAAAAGGAATTTGATGTAGAAGTATTTGTACAAATTAGGTTTATATTATTATATAACCACAACATAAATTAAATCTAGCCGACTGTGAATGTAATGTAACGCAGTATTTCGTAATTAGTGTTAGTGAGTAGCGTAAGCGTTAGTGTAATTAACTTTGTGTTTGTTTGTATTATTCTAGTATTTGTGCTTTAAGTGAAAATAAATTTAAAAAATTAAAAAATTAAAAAAAAAAAACTTTGACTTCTGGCGAGATTAAGAGGATGGTTCAAAGGACCCCTTGAGATTTTTTTCAGGACTATAACTGAGAATTGTTAATAACTATGATAATCGTCATCATTAGCGGACGGTGCTTTTTGCCCATTGTTGTCATCATTATCGTTATCACGCCGGAAGAAGTATAAAGCCGGCATGTCGCCTTACTTAGCTACACAGAAAATTGTTCTCTCTTTTGCTCCCCTTGGATCCTGGAAACTGTTACTATTAAGACGATCAACAAGAATGCCTTTATAATTATTGAAACTTTTGATTAACAGAATGTAGGAAAAATCGGTGGGGAGAGTTTTTCGCGTATCTTATAATCTAAACGATAGTTTTCAATAAAACAAATAACAATTCATTCAATTTACCTTAGTTGTCTCGTGTTTAAAAGTGGCGTTTCTGGGGACCGTAGATTCTTCTCTAATTCTTCTTGTCTCAGCCAAGACTCACTATCATCAACTTTTTTCTTGTGCTTCTTACGGCATGGGACACAGTGAGCTGAGGTAAGCTATTGCAAATTTCTCAGTTAAAGTAAAGCCCAGTAGCATCCATCAGGAATTAAAAACCGACATGCACTGTTTACTTTTATTATTATTCTTAATCAAATAAGGGGTGTTTTAGTCTGCAAATTTAATCATATCGGTTAATGAGAATCATACAAACTGAGGAAAACTGACCGCAAATGATTGTGAACCGTACGCATGAGTAAGTAGATTGCGTTGTCAGGTGATTTGATCTTCTACAAAAACATTATTGATTATCAACCGAGCAACTTTGTACATATGTATTTCCCTCTGTGATGAAAAGCACTTACACATAGATCTATTTTTTTTTTCAACGTGATGTGTACTTAAGTACCCTTCATCTAATAAAGAATTTCTTCTCTTTTCGAGCAGATATGTCACGTGACAAAAATAGATAACAGAAAATGTTAGTGAAGACCACCTGATTCAACTAGAATAATAACTCCAAACAGCTTTTGAACGTCCTGAGACATATGCAAGGTAATTACATCTCTGCCTTGGATACGCTTCCTGACACCATCATGATCAGGATACTGACGTGTTACCTTTGCACTTCTCCAAAACTTCCCCAGAGTGTAGCGATGCCTACAGCAAATCCACATTTTTTTGTTTATCCTCCTGAGCGAGGTGAAATAGGCCAATCCTTGCCAAGATTAGCTCATTTTCACTTAAAAACCTCTTTAGACAGGTGGCAGCTTATCAAATGATGTTTTACTTCGTCATTGTATTCAGACAGTCGTAGCAAACCACTTAAGCCACACGATGAACCAAAGTTTTTTCCCATCTTTGCTATTCAAAAAGCAGTCCTGAGACATAATGAACGTCTCGCTTGTGAACGACTTCTTCCTGTACTTGTAATTGTTTCCAACGCGATACAAGTTCGGGAGATCTAAAGGAACTCATTATAACTTTGTATATTCGATACGATTTCAATTTCCGCGTCAAAGGAGAAGCCTACTGTAATTCGTGAGTGGTCAGTGGTTACGCTAGTGAGGTAAAGAATGGGTTTGTGACTTTCTCATTCAATTGAAAGACTCGCGTCACTCTTATAAAATGGTTGAACGGAATACAGACTTCGAGTAGTCTCTTATTTTTCTTAAAGATAGTGAGGTCACGCGTATCCTGTGGGCATGGTGAATCCGAGTCTCGCGTCTTCGCCGCTCCACGCTCTCAGAGTTGGGCGAAGACAAGACAAGTTATTTCCGGTGCGATACAAGAGGTTCAGTGGTTATCTCGATTATCTAAACACATTTATTTACGTGGTAAAGATTTGTTTTTAAATCTATGAACTAATGCTAGTCCTATTTGGAACGAAGTGTATTTGAAATAAAAAGAATACTAAGTAAAACAAAAGTTGTCTGCAACACGAAGTATGCCTTCGCATTAAGACTGAGAATCCTAATGTTTATCGAATGTTCCCAAAAAACTTCTGAATCGAACTGTTTTCACTCAGCAGCAGGTCAGCGGTCACGTTTACGAGGTAAACAAACCGATCGATTCTTGATCACCGTTCTTGTCGATTGGAAAATCAAAATACCAGCGTCATATTGCCGCGAAGATAAAGCAGTTATGTTATTTGATTCGTACTTCACATTCGAGTCAAAGCTTGGGTGGCACAGGTTATTTCTTGCGGTGGAATCGACGAGGGGAATTCAGAAAGTTGTAGTGTTATTATTGTTGGAATAAATGGTCGCATGGGGATGGTAAGTTTAACAAACAATTTCAAATTTTGCCGCTTGAATTGAAAGTAAAGTTCATTTGAATTGCTTTCTTATATATTTCTGACGGTTTTAGATTAACCTGCTTGATTTATATCGGTTACGCTTCATGTTGACAAGTCCCTCAAAATGGCGGCCAAACTTGGAGATTGCCGAAAATTAGGTAAGTTCACTGAGTTATAAAGTTCTCGTAAAGGTTGGGCCGCAAAGTTTTTTTCTGTAGTTATCTTTTCTATGGCACCTACTTCCTCGCTATGTTAGTTGGATCAGTTAAGAACGCCTCACTTTTTCAAAAATTTACCTTGAATTTGATCGGTTTTGGCGTGTTTGATTTAGGCGAACCGATAAGGTGTCATTCAAGTCTTCCTGTTTCCTTGATTGACACGTGATCTTTACGAAAGTCGCCTCGATAGATAAGATAGAGTTAATATACATGGCTGTGGTATTTGTTTTTTTCTGAGTTCCGTAGTTTTTTGTAAATTGTCCTCTAAAGTTGTATGAAATTAAAGTCTTGAAAAGTGTCACAACAAGCCTTCGCTCGAGTGAAATTTAATTTCCATAAAACTCTGAAAAATAAAGAGATCCGATCAAACTGATTGTGGTTTTAGTATAGGTACATGAATGTCTTACAACACACGAGAAACGAGCGAAATCCGTGTCTCAAGCAAAATCGACCGGACCGCTCTTACAGAGACACTCTCTTAAGAGGTACATGTATACCCCATTTATGATTCCAAAACTATTTATAGATCTTGTGTTGATTTTTGCGTGAGGGGCTGAGAGCTGTCAGAACCTCAAACTCATTATTGTCACACAGAAGTCATTACCCATGGCACCCGTAATAAAAACATTGAGTAGATTAACAACTGTTAGAGACAGCTTTCCTTTTTCAATATATAAGTTGAACGTCTGCAACACGTTAAACATCTTTCGTTCTTAGTTTTCTTTCAATTTCCTCGTGTTTTAGTTTGTGTAGCTTTGCGGTGAAGTGATCGATTACATCGAGTACACATGATCGCGGTAACTCACGCTATATTCTGCTAGTTACTGATCTCCTAGTTAAGAGCTGGATGAGTCTTTATCATTCGAGGCATTATTTGATGGCTTCTGTGGTAAACTTTTACGGGGTTTCGTCAACTGTTCTCTGGTTCCCCTTTGACAAGTGATAGAGAGTTATAGTACACTCTTCTCGTCTAGTATAATTTGTATGGCCAAAATTCAATCGAGGGTTCCTCGTCCCAGTATTTTGGGAAACTACTCTATTTGAGAATCTTTTGCCTTAAAAATGACACACGTCAACGGTGAATAAACATTACCAACATGACCATATTGACATTGATATTTAATATGCGCTAATGACCCAGCTCATTCGGATAAAAGGACTGGATATTGTTGTCGTTCGTTATTTGCATTTAAAACGTGCGAAACCGAAAAAAGGAATGTAATTCCCAACAGCTGAGATGGCCGTTTTGTGGCACCGCATAAATGATTTCAACCAGTCTTCAAGATGATTTTCGCGAAGTTTTTGACTCCCATTTGGCTATATCGTGCACGTTTTGTGACTGATTTACCATCTTCTGAGTCTTTACAATATTCATTCAGCCTATCTGATTTAACCTGTTTTGAGGTGTTACAAATCTCGTTGGATTTTATCTTTCTTTGTTACGCTATTACCTTGTGAGCTATTTCGCTTCTGGTTTGGCTGGGTGAATCTTATTAGTCAGCTGAAATTTAGCGAAAAGTTAAATTTTATTACTTTCTTGGGCAAAGAAATTATCATATCTTGAATAAAACATTATGTTATCTTGTTGTGTTTTATAACAAAAAATACGAGTTATGAATTGTATTTGAACGATTCCATATTTTGATACCGTTAGTTTCCAGTGGCTGAAAAGATTAAAGTTGCGAATAGGTACTCCTCTTACTAATTTCATGCAATTTTGTTTAAGATGCGTGTGAATATTTCCAAACGATTCAGCTCTGACGTGATCGAAAACCCTGTTTCAATTTAGCAGCCTGTCGAATAATTGTTTTTATTCCTTATGCATCCTAAAAAATTCTGAAACCATATGTTGGAAAGTATGACGAACTTCTTTGATGTAAAAAAAAAAACAGTTTTATTATTCACCACATGGCCACATCATTTTATATCATCACTTTCAACTCAATTTTTTGGCATGAATGGCGTTGGGAAAAGAACGGCCGTAAGAAAAAGGTCGGTAACCAATTTCTCCAATTCCATCTTAATTCAAATAACCACATTTGAAGTCTTCAAAAGCGCTTTGCAGAAAAGGTTTTCAGGATCTTTGAGGCATAACAAAGAACAGCATATCATCCACTAAACAAAACCAGCTGTGTTGTTAAACAACCACAACGACCAAATTATTCTTAAAGTTGTGACACCTTATCAATTTTTTAATTTGCATGAATTTACCCGGTAAAGTTATCGCATGAAAAAAGGAAAATAGTCTGAGAGCAGTAAAATGTGAAACTTTACTTTAACTATCTTCATTAATATGACAATAGTTTGTAAGACTAAAAATAACCAGTGAATATGCGTTTGAATGGAGGGTGTGAAATTTAATCATGGCCAGTATGCAAGCCCCGACCACCTTTCTTCTGGTCGTTTTGATTTTTATTAAAATTTGGCCGACAAAAAGTTCGATCCATAGAAATTACCGCATGAGAATATAAACTGTTTATATTTTCTTGAATACTGAGAAAAGAGAAAATAATAGGACAGAGGCATCTGGTCCAAGTGAAGTGAAGCTGGCATATCGCGAGGCCTACTTATAGATTGTCGTACTCGGACCACCCCCAGGTGTGTGTTGACATGAATGAAAAATGAAAATTACGCCTAGAAATCAATGACGGTTACATATCCTGATAAAGCACGGGCTAAAAAAAATATTAACTAAATATTACGAATCCATTTTCTTTGTATAGACCTTCATAAGTTAAAACCATTGTATTGCAAAACCTCCTTATGCTACATATACGAGGCTACAGTGACGTTTCGCTAAACCCGAAACGAATGTTGGGTATTTGTTTCTTACAAATGTCACTCATCGCTTTTCGTTTCGCATATGGCCTTTCAGCCATCGAAAAGGAAAAGCATCCGTACGTCCTCTTTCAGTGAGCCCCTCGTCGCCTGTGAGTAAGATAAAAGTAATGAAATCCTCCCTCTCTATTTGTATCCAGAGATAAAATTAATATTTTACTTACCTCGTTTTCTCTATCCGTGCTGTTAGTGACTGAACCTCTTTTTTCCCGCTAAGGATTTATGGCCCGCACGATTCTCGCTTGAAAGAGATTGAAAGAGGATTGTATCGGCAATCAATTTTTTTGTGTCCATAGTTGAACTGTGTAAAGTAGAGCATAGTCTCCCACTTTTTAAAACTGCTCACAAGTGAAGTCTAGATCGTTGGAGACAGGTTAACTGAGGAGTAAATAATTATTTTTCTACCGAGCTATGCTATTTGAGGGACCCAAACTTTGTAAATTACGACTATCACATAATTAAAATTAAACTGTGTTACAAACTAATTCACTTTCCAATTTGCCAGGAACTGGAAAAATAAAGCGAATCCTGATCAGGTTTGTTTTATCCACTGAAAGAGTAAAGGCAGTTGCTAAAGTTAGAGAACAGCAGCCGCAGACACTGACTTCTCGGCCTCAAGGATGTCCGCAAACCTGACAGCACCAATGAATGGAACACAACCATCCAACTGCTTCAACCATGAAGCTAAAATAATCGGAACGTCCATCTTTCACTGTCTAATTTTTGTTGTGTCCCTGATCGGAAATATCACCATTGGAACTATTGTTTTCAAGACCAAATCCATGCAAAGACCAATCAATTTCTTTATTGTAAACATGGCTATGTCAGATCTGCTGTTTCCGATTTTCCAGTCTCCGTACATCGTAATAAACATTAACACCGGATCCTGGTTGATTGATGGTCATCTTGGACAAGCCTTGTGTAAGCTGAGGCCTTTCTTTCCAAATATCTCCGGTCTCGTATCTGTTCAGAGCCTGGTTTTGATAGCAGTGGATCGATTTGGAGCAGTAGTGTTTCCCCTCCGTTCCCCACTCATCAGTTCAAAGCAGTGCCGATTCTTTATTCTCGCCACTTGGATCATTGGTGCCGTTGTCCATATCCCAGACCTGTTGACCTTTAAACTTGTTGAGTCACCAGAACGGTTGTCATGTGAGCGCAAATGGAAAGGCACATTTGGGGAGTCCTTTCCTTTCCCAAATTACGGAGTGCCAATGCTCGTAGTATTCTGGTATTTCCCTTTGGTTTTGATTGCCACGCTTTACCTTGCAATTTTTTTAAAACTTAAATCCCAGAATATTCCAGGCGAGGAATCAGCCAACGCAAGAGCACAACATTTGAGGAGAGAGAGAAATGTGCTGAAGATGTCCATTGCCATCGTGTCAACATTCGCAGTATGCTGGATGCCCGTCACTATCCGGTGGTTGCTTCTCTTCTATCCACTAGACAGCACTATGACAGTGTCTTGTGGCTTCCAACATTTTGCAGACGTTGCCGTTTCTCTGGCTCACTTGAACTGTGCCATTAACCCTGTTATTTGTCTCATTTTCAGTGGAAATTATCGTCGAAGGCTTAAAAATCTACTGGGGTGCTGTCCTGCATGCACCAGGGCCAACCGTGAAGCTGCATAATATTCAGGTACAATAGAAGTTTGAATAAAGAAGGATCACGATGTTTTCAATTAAAATACAAGTACCGGCAATGGATCAACTGTGGTCTTAGTTAAACGTCATTAAGTAAAGCATAGTCTGCGCCCTTTAAGATTGATCATAGGTTAGTCTAAAACATTGAAAACAGGTTAACTTTGGTGAATAGATTTTGCCACTGGTATGATGTGGTATAACTCGAGGGACCCGAAATTTGTAAAATACATTTATCACATTCAAAACCTTGTAGCAAGCTCATTTACTCTTACTATATATAAATTTATTTAGTTCAATTGAGTTTAAAGTATTTTAGCATAACTCAATTAATGTCTTATAATAAAATAAAGTATTGTTTCTGTTGAATTTTCAGTTTTAATCATCTTCCTGGTCTTAAAACTCTGCTGACAGGTGCTGCTCTAGAGCCATTTCTTTCTGCATTTATAATTTTTCAACCCTCTAGGTCCAAAATTGGGCTCAAACTTAATCCTTTTGGTACAAAATAACGCCTGCTTTTCTGTCGTAAGCACTACACTACTATAAACTTATTTGGACTATGAATTAACCACTAAAAAAATTGCTTAAAGACGATGTCTCAAGGAGAATATTTCGACGAGAAGCCGATTAGCAAATGCGCGTGAAAAGTGGAAAGACGTTTACAAGCTGTGGATCTACCACACTAAATAGATGAGAGATAAGAAACTAATCATATAAGTGGCAAGTGTTCATTCGTAAATCCAGGAAATAACTACCTTTAGTTCTTGAGATGTTTAGCCAGATGTTTAGAATTACGTTCCCAGCTGGAAAGGAATATGGGCCCGCGCTCCTTTCCCTCGAACCTAGCCCGAACACGAGAAAGCGGCGGAAATCGAGCCTAGATGACTGCTGGATTATGAAATTGTAGGGTTAGAGCAGTAGGTAAACCGCCCCAGGTTGTCCTTAGTTCCGCTCCGGTGGTTTACATTGTTTTCCGAAGTCGTTGTTGATAACCAACCTATGAACCGACGAATGATTGCATTTGCATGCAGGTGTAGCATAATAGGTGCCTCAGAAAGTAAAAACTTCACTCACTGGGTTGGTTTAACACCTGCACCAACCAACAGACCCCTTGCCTTGTCTCCCTTCTGTAGAATATGAAAACCTTCATCCACTCGCTCTCTGGCCATTAAAACATACCAGACCTCTAACGTCTCAGTGCCTTTATCTTTATATCCCTTTCACTGAACCTATATGCCCAGTATATATTTTTGTTTTTCACATTATTTGCTGATTATATGTCCTTATTTTGATATGATATGTACATTTTTATGGTTTGACCCAGCTTTACGCGTTTTAAAGATAGTTATATTGCATCTGTTATCAATCCTGATTGCTCTAACTATTAAAACTATCCAAAGTTGAAGCGGTTCTCGATCAAGTGTTGATCTTTGAGCTTATTCGACTATGCCTCGTGATTGGTTAAAAAAGACCCTTGCCGTTTACTCAACAAATCACTTGCAAGACTGCAATCAATCGAGACGTGATAATTTGCGTTTTCCAGCGCTTGCGGCCAGTTAAGTAATTTTACTTTTAATTTGCTCCAAAACTCAGTTTTTTGTTTTTCTTAGCAACCAAGCTCCAAACAGGCGGGATTTAATGAGAGACACTTGATGTAGTCTTATTTGGACAGTTTTTCGAGGGATAAAGAGTCAGTTTCGGTCGAATGTGTAACACTCAGTTCACACAGAGTAACAAATCAAAGATGAAGTTATCGAAAATGATTGGAGAGAAAAGTAGATCTGTCTACATGAAGAAAAGAAAGAGAAATTTTTCTGGAAGGCGAAAACAGAAGAAGAGTAGGAAGAAACCGCTGCTGTTGTT